>NC_141691.1:1506205780-1506465780 GCF_964263255.1 Lissotriton vulgaris
AGGATCTGCTTTTAATTCTGTAGTGTAAACCGTACCTGCCGCAGCTCATTTTGTAACTAGTATAGCTCTTCTAGAATGTACTGCTAACTTGTAACCTACTGGTTCAATTGGGTTGCTATGGAGACTGTACTACGTGTGTATTAAGGAAAGGGTGTTAACGAGAGAGTTGTCTGTTTTAGGAAATAAAGGTCTTCAGTCTGAGGAGCCGATTACAATGTCGGTCAGAAAGCCTTCGACCGCTTGTTGGAAGCTTTCCGACCATAGTTGGAGGCTTTCCAACCGACACAGTCGTTTTGCGGTCCGACCACCCGATTATAATGTAGGTGGTCGGAACGTAAACTCGTCGGTCATTCTGACTTGGTTCTGACCGACTCCTGGAGTCTTCCTACTAGTCAGAACCACACCGTAATCCACTATGGGTGGTATTTCCGCAAATGGGATTACAATGTCGGTTTACCACATCCTTGCCGGGCACACTTGCCTATGTGTCCTACGGTCATTGGCCGAGGGGGTACGTAGGGTGCCTCCCTCTAAATCCAGGCACTGGTTCAGGGTTTTACACCCCCATTCTTAATGGGAGCCGTAATACGGCCGGTTAACATAATACAAGCTCCCGTAGACAGATGTGAGTATTCAACCGAACAGTGTTTGGTTGCATTGTAATCAGGGAGTCGGAACTCCAACCAACATTGTAATAAGCCCCTGATTGTTGTGTATCAAGGATTACATTTCCTAGTGAAGGCTTACTAATAAAGTGCCGGTCAACAAAGGGAGAGACAGGGTTCAAGGGCACTCTTAGTCCCCAATCAATAGATAAACAAACAAAGGAAGAGTGATGATTTTTTGGGACAACCGCTGACATTTTTAACTACACTTTTTTTCACTTTTCACTCTCACAACAACCTGCTCCGCAGTCTCCTGGCGTCGTAGCACACTCGGGAGGTACTCGATCTCCCGAGTGGACCCGATGATGAAGCATGTCACCACTAGGGTGAGTGAGGGTTTCCTGAAAAAATAATGATTTTTTTCTTGAAAGTAAGTCCAGCCTTCTGACCAACTACAGCTGGCCTCATATCTATACGTGCTACCTCGATCACATTTACGCCTTACTGACGGACACTCTTCCTTTGTTTGTTTACTAATAAAGTGTACTTTACTACTAAAGTCATAAAAGTACCAAGCTAAATATGCTTTAGGACTCCCATTTATTTTATTTTTTTTGCAAATGTGTCACACTGATCACAAATCATTTGTGATTATGCACAAAAAACCTAACATGTTGGGTTTCTTTATGAAAGTGTATGAAAGGGTTAAGACATACTAAGCAAAATAAAAAAATTAAAGAACTTTTTATTTGCTGTCTTCCACACTATCAGAGAGTGCAAAGTTGAAAAGGTTGCCATTAATGGTTGCTTTGTATGAGAGTGGTATGCCATTCTTATCCTGAGTTTTTAAATTTCTTGAGAGTATTGTACCTAACTGACAAGAGCAAAAAGAAATTGATCAACAAACTACATTTTCCGGTATGTGAATTACATTTAATTTGGAAAAAAATGAATGAAAAGGTAAATGAGTATGTAAAAATGTTAAAAGACAGTACGAAATTTTTTCGAAAAAATATTCACACTTCATAATATGATCGATGAATGGTAGTGTGAGTGGTTTTGTATAAATATAGTCAGATGAGTAAGACAGTTTATGAGTGTATGAGACTGTAACTGTCCAATGTACAAACTAGGTGTTTGAGAAATTGCTTCACAATCTGTTGCTCTGGAATTGTATACTGTACATTTTCTGCTTACTGCATGTTGTAATTGGTAGAAAAATTCTGTAAATTAAGAGTTAAATGTATACTTAAAATGTAGTTGAAGATGTGGAAAGATTTACATGTCTCTTCATGATGTTCTGTTCATAAAGATCGTTTTTCTTTGACATCTGGGTCTTGTTCTCCTGTTTATTGTATTTTTTAAAAGAGGAATTGAATTGAAAAAAACATGCACTGTAGGTATAGATCACACATGAGTCTGTGAAACTTGCCTGCTAAGGATTATATACCCTTTAGGGTAGGTCAGGGTAAACTATAGGGCAGGTTTGAATGTACTTAGCTGTAAGAAATGCTCTTTAAACTAATACTGCGCCTGATGTTCATGAGTTGTAGGCATATTTAAACATGTGGGGACATATTTACTAGGGCTTATCTCCACCAGAATGTCACTTTTAATAGTGTTCTGCTAGCGATAAGCCCTTCCCTCAATTACAAGGTGTCATTAAGCCACTCAATGTGGCTTCACAAAGCCTTGTAAATAAGGCCCATTCTAACGCAGCACTGAGCGAGAAAGGAGCAGCCTATGGGTGTTGCACTGTCCGTTCCACTACAACACCCATTGATTTTGATGCTGCCCCTTATTTACAATGGGTGGCGTAAATATGGGGCAGCGCCCAAAATAAGACCAGGGTTAACTTGGTCTCAACCTGGTGACACGTGGAGAAATTATGAATTAATCCTTGTTTTAGCTGTTTCTGTATGTGCTACATTATGCAACACACATAGAAACAGCAAATAGACTTAGTGATTGTTCATTTGCAGGAAAGTTTCCCTTCCTGCACATAAACAATCTTTTAAAAATGGTGAGTTACAAAGTCCATGTGTGCTACACAGAGCAGCACACATGGAAATTACAAATCATCATTATGGATTGGTTAAGTGCAGGAATGGACACCTTCCTGCGCATGAACAATTGTTCCCTGCAACACAGGCACCCTTGTAATGGTGCAAGGGTGCCTGCCTTGGCGAAAGGCAGTTAGATTTAGCACCAGCGCTAGGGAAAATGCAGGGGTACACTGCATTCCTGTGAACACAGCACATCCCTGTGTTTTTAAACTGACGGATCGCAGCAATAAACATTTTGGAGCTACACCTCTTTCGACCAGTTTATTGTAAATATGCACTGTAGTGTTTAAACATGGATCAAGCCTACTACTTGTCACCCTATCTGTGCACTCTCACTGCCAGCTTCACATGGCATGTAAAAGCTGTTTCTCAAGCCTTCAACCCTTGTTTCAGTACACACAAGTTACTTCTGAGATGTGCTGTAGGTGTGCTATAAAGCATGGGGCTTTGTGTTCAAAAGATGAGAAATTGAGCTCAATAGGTTACTTGTGCACATGCAGGTGCCTATACCATGTAGTACATAGAGTATACCACCTCTAAAGAAACTGGCTTACATGTTTACAATAGCATAGAGTCTCTCCCTCTCACCTAGCCAGACAACTACAGAAGTACCTATGCATTCAGTCACTTATTGTGATACTAGTTATGTTTGCGGGAGACTCAAACGCAGTTCTAGGCACACCTAAATAGCCCTCTTCTCCCTAAAAGAGGTATTGAGGTATGTGCTCAGCCAGTTACATTCACATTTAGAGAGCCATGAGGTACTAAAATAGACCATCACATACCAGCACATTTACTGAAACACCTAATGGCACTACTACAGGTATACTCCTACACTCCTTCACATATGTAGTCTAGTAGTGACACAAGGGTATCATCCATCTAGAGAAATAATCCTTTAAACATGATTAAGGCCTATTAGTGCAGAGCGCGCCTATACACTCTCACCCCCAACTTCACTGAGCATGTAGAAGCGGTGAAGGACTGGGCTATTCTAAGGCCCAGCGGTGCCAGGGGACAACACCTGAAACCTTCGTGGGTTACCTGTTCCGGCGTACAATTTACAGAGACACGGGACACTTCCTTCGGCGTCAAAGATCGAAGTTTATTTACTGCAGGGAATACAGAGAACACAAGAAGTACACCGTGTGTAGGTTCTATGAGACTGCTTCGAATTGCAACAGTGAATCGCTCCTTTTATACATATTTTAGTCATAGCACAACATGGCGAACAAAAGGTTACAACTCAGTTCCCACAGTAAACTTCAAAAGGGTCGCTTTCATGTATTCAGGAGCCCGGAACATAATTACAGTAGTATCGCCGGTTCCCAACTGTAAAAGTACGTTATCTCACCATTAAGTACATTCCATTCTGGCTGTAAACGAGTTAAAAACAGAAACAGAAACAGGTGCAAGGAAGACAAGGATAGACAAGCTGATTGAAAAAGAGTGTAGGGGGCAATATCGGAAACACGAATTGCAGGATCAAAGGATTCGTGCCTAATGCATGCACGGCTGAAACAATGGACCGGCACAGCAAGATGAGCCTCGAGCAGGGCCATCTGCCTTTGCTGTGTCATCCCCCTCGTCATAAAGACACTCTCAAAGGAACACGTGTCTTCCTCTAGAGTTTGGGAATCCCAGGGTCACGAAGCGGACAGTGTCCGTTCGCTGGCTACTTGAGGGCAAGAGACAAAATGGATGCAGTATCTAAAATGGAACCCGTGGGTTCAGATGTAGGGGGCAATATTGGAAACACGAATTGCAGGATCAAAGGATTCGTGCCCAATGCATGCACGGCTGAAACAATGGACCGGCACAGCAAGATGAGCCTCGAGCAGGGCCATCTGCCTTTGCTGTGTCATCCCCCTCGTCATAAAGACACCCTCAAAGGAACACGTGTCTTCCGCTAGAGTTTGGGAATCCCAGGGTCACGAAGCGGACAGTGTCCGTTCGCTGGCTACTTGAGGGCAAGAGACAAAATGGATGCAGTATCTAAAATGGAACCCGTGGGTTCAGATGAAGAAACCCACAAATAAGACGAACGGTTCAGGCCAGCGTAGCGAAAACGCGTACACCCACTAAACTCGTCATTTGCGGTTCATAGATACCAAACTCATCCATATTCGAACGAGTCGGAAACGCCTTTATGATTGTCAAGGAACCTCAGACGCTCCTTTTGCCCTCAGGTAGGCAAGCACTAGTCGATATCAGAATCGATCTCGATATTCATCAGATCGTTCAGATGTTGCTGCAACATTATTCTATCCATCAATGCCGTTTTGGTAACAGATGGCCGCCTTTTACACGTCGTAGCACAAAGGCCACATAAGGCAGGACCACACTGCACACAAAGACAACACGTGAATAGAAACGCTACAACAACCCCGATGATCATCAGAATCTTCCAACCCCAAGTCGACATCAGGCCCCAAAACTATCCTAGTAGTGTCCAATCACCTACGTCCACGTGCATGGACTCGGAGATCTTATGCAACTTTGAGATGGCTTGATATACAGTTGGAGCGTTATCAGGGATGAAAATGCAACAACTCGAATGGATCACCTTGCACACACCACCTCTATCTGCAAGAACAACGTCTAAAACCATACGGTTCTGCAACGTCATAAGCCTATCTGCCTGAAGCTCTGCTGTCAGATTACCAAGAGCACTTGCAGTTATATTAGCGGTCGATTCGACCACACGAGTCAACTGTCTCAGGTTCCTACTATTAGCCATAGGTCCCCAAAACAGCAGGAAACCCTTAAAGAAGTCTCCTGCTTCTTGACCGGCAGTGTCTTCTTCGCTAATAACGCCTCTCACAACTCTAGTCTTGTGATAGTCTGAGGCAACTGTGAAAGTCGGTGGCAACAGATTCGCAATATAACAGGTGCCCGAAAAGTCACGGGGCAACCATGTATATGCGCGATCGTAACATACAAAGTATGTACCCTTGGCAGTCAGGAAAACAGGGGAAGAGAGCATTGGTAAAACATACGTTTCAGTGCAAGCACTCCTCCCGAGTTGAGCTCGCGGACTTCGGCCAAGGCCTTTCAAGCAGAAATTACCGAGATGGGGTACGATCCAGATCGGAGACGAGCTCTTAAGCTGTCTATCACCCACTGATATACCATACTCAGCCTCACTCAAATCCTTGTATGCTCGCACCTCTTCCTCTGGGATAAGCGATGCATCAAAAATATCTCTATCAAAGTCAGCAATCGCTCTTGCCAAAGGCTTGTGGTACGGGCCGGGACCAGAATCTGGAGAGTGTGGCTCTCGATGGGGGTAGGAATCTAGTGCGCTACGGAACATAGTTTGGAATGCTCGAGCTGACCCCTGGGAACTGTAAGGAAGAACCAAATACGGAATACCCCTATCCATGGTATGTGGCATTAACCTACACACCCAACAGTTAGTAGTATTCATCACCAACTGATGCTGATGTAGGAGCTGGACAAAGGAGTTGTTCATGAATTCCGCACGTCTAACCTGTTCGTGTTGGGGCAGAGGATAAAAGGAATGTGGAGAAATAGTGGGAATAGATTTCGGTTCAGAAGAAAAAGTAGGTGAAACAGAAGGCAATAACGACTGTATTCCAAAATACACTCCACCCACCAGTAACATGGAAACAGTCGGAAACAACAGGAATACCTGAAACAGAAAGCATTTTGCTCGTACAACCCTATGCAATTTTGATCTTTGAGCTGACATCCTCTCTACTTCCAACAACTTTGAGAATTCCATCCTCTAAAAACCGTCCGTAACGTTCTTGACGCACTTCGTTCTGAGTAGCGTTTATCAATTCCCAGGAGTTCCCAGGAATCGACAAAAGTAACCGACCTAGTGTCAGGAACCTGCTAACCAGAAGGAAGTACCCGCACGGCCCTACGGTCAACCCGGATGTAAGGTCTTTTAATCAAACATTCAATTTTAATGCAAATCTCCTAGCTGTGGAAAAAAAAACATACATGGAAAAGAACTCAGGAATTAATAGAGGATGTAATTGTTCATAATGTTCATAGCAACAGTAAGGGGTAATGTGAATTCAAAAGGAAAAACAAAAAGGACTTCTTTTATTAGTCTTTGGTATGAGAACGAAGAAAATATCTGCTTCTTCCAGGACGAATCTGTTCTTCAAATAATTGTTCAGATTGTGAAACAACGTCCAATCGATCAGAAGACAGTTCAAGTCTCGAATTCTCCAATGCTGATGGTTCAACAGATGTATCTGGCTGCAATGAGGTGTCTCCTACAGGTTGAGCATCACTAAACGGCACAAAACTTGCTGGGGTCTCTGTTTCCGTTGCGGCAATCCCAGTCCTCACCCAAGAATCTGCTGGCAAAGGGATCGGAACCTTTTTGGTGTGGGTGGCATGCACCCAATTTTTTCTACCTTCCAAATGGACTGCGCTTCTTGTAGCCAGCAGGACTTGGAACGGGCCCAAAAATCTCGGCTCCAAATTGCGCTTTCTGCCAAAGTTGCGGGTGACGACCCAGTCACCCGGTTGGAGCCGATGTCCAGGACCCTCAGTCTGTGCCGGTAGAGCTTCAAAGACCTGTTGATGAATTAACCTCAGTTTAGCAGTCAAATCATGAAGATAATCAATTAACATTGGATACTCAAGGCTATCAAAGGTCTCATATGGGATAAGCCCTACTCGAGAGTGTACAGTCGCCCTGGTCGACAAGAGAGCTAGAGGCAAGGCATCAGGCCACGACAAACCAGTCGTAGCTTGAATCTTAGCGAGTTTCAGTTTCAAAGTACCATTGTACCCTTCAACTAAACCAGCTGACTGGGGATGATTGGCGCTATGGAATTTCTGTCTAATTACAAAGCCTTTACACACACTCTTCATCACACTCCCCACAAACTCACTTCCGTTATCCGACCATACAATCCATGGCATTCCATACCGAGGAAAGTATTCCTTCAGTAGGACTTTCGCTGTGGACAGGGCAGTATTATCTTTAAGAGAATAGGCCTCAATCCATCTGGAGAACGCGCAAACCACAACTAAAACGTATTTCAGGTTATTGCATCTCTCCATATGGATGAAGTCCAATTGGATAACTTCAAAGGGACATGTAGGAGGAGCAAAATGTCCAGGTGGAGTGGGGGTGCCCTTGCCAGGATTGTACATCATACATACCATACAATTCTTAACCACTCTCTCAGCACACTTAGCAATACCATCATTCTTCCATACAGGTGACAGCAACTTACATATACCGTCCAAAAGATCGTTCACGAGCTGTCCGTGTTGGATCTTTGTGCCATGCGATGTCATAAATCCTCTTTCTCTCCACAATCGACCAAAGCTATGCGCAACGCCAAATGCATACTGACTATCCGTAAACACATTCACTCGCTTTCCTTTAGACAAAACACACGCTCTCGTCAACACAATCAATTCTGCCGCCTGCGCGGAATTCTGACTCAATCTCGCAGTTTCCACAACCGTACTCAGCGTCACCACAGCATACGCAGTCGTCACATCACCATTCGGTAACTTAAAACATGAACCATCAACATACAAAGTACCATCGGGATCTGCCAATGGAGTGTTTTTTAGGTCAACACGACCCTTCGTTTCTTCCTCGGTTCTTAGATAACAATCATGTGGTGGTACATCATCTGATTCCATATTAGTCGGCAACAAAGTCGCCGGGTTCAGTACATTACAACGCTTTATTTGTATATGACTTGCCAAAAGCGTCAACTCATAACCGGACAACCTTGCGCTCGTCAAGTGTTGAGTTTTTGTACGATTTAAGAGAGTGTCAACTGCATGCGGAACCATCACCGTAAGCATATTATCCATGACCAATCCTGCAGATTGCCGGATGGATACCACAGCTGCCGCTGTCGCTCTTAGACAACTCGGCAATGCTCTAGCTACTGGGTCCAAGGTCGAGGAAAAATATGCACATGGACGCTGGTTCCCACCAAATTGTTGCGTCAAGACACTCAACGCACAACCCTCTCTCTCGTGAACATAGAGTGTAAACGGTTTACTGTAGTCAGGAGTACCTAACACAGGGGCCGAACACAACGCATCACGCAATTCAGAAAAACTTTTCTGACACTCTTCAGCCCATGGCAGAGGAGTCGGAACATCCTTGCACGTGAGGGCTACCAATGGCTTCGCTAGCAATGAAAAATTTGGAATCCATTTCCTGCAGTATGACGTGATACCTAGAAAGGCACGCACATCTCTCTGAGTTGTTGGCACAGTCATTCGAGCGATCGCTGCAATTCTCTCTGGGGTCAACCTTCTTCCCTCCTTTGACAATAAGTGACCTAGATAGGTTACTTCTTGACAACAATATTGCAGCTTAGAAGGTGACACCTTGTGATGTAAGTCACACAGATGCTGTAACAGCGATACTGTAGCAATTTTACAAATCTCTTTAGTGTCAGCAGCCACTAATAAGTCATCAACGTACTGAATCAAGGCCGCACCAGTTGGTAACACAAACGCATCAAGTTGACTCTTTAGGGCTTGGCTATAGATCGATGGACTCTCGCAGTAGCCCTGAGGAGCGCATTTAAACCTAAAGCTGCGACCACCTAATGAGAAGCCGAATAGGTCTCTGCTTTCCTCAGCAATCGGAATGCTAAAGAAAGCATTCTTCAGATCGATCACTGAGAACCAAGAGGCAGAGACTGGAATCAGAGTCAGTAAAGCCGTAATATCAGGCACCACAGGAAATTGTGGAATCACAATTTTATTTACCTCCCTTAAATCAATAACAAAACGATACACAGGAGGCTTGGATGGATCAGTTTGTTTCAAAATAGGTAACACAGGACTATTACACACATTTCCCCGAGTTTCCTCGATAACATGCTTCCTGATTAGGTCATATAACAGGTGCCCGAAAAGTCACGGGGCAACCATGTATATGCGCGATCGTAACATACAAAGTATGTACCCTTGGCAGTCAGGAAAACAGGGGAAGAGAGCATTGGTAAAACATACGTTTCAGTGCAAGCACTCCTCCCGAGTTGAGCTCGCGGACTTCGGCCAAGGCCTTTCAAGCAGAAATTACCGAGATGGGGTACGATCCAGATCGGAGACGAGCTCTTAAGCTGTCTATCACCCACTGATATACCATACTCAGCCTCACTCAAATCCTTGTATGCTCGCACCTCTTCCTCTGGGATAAGCGATGCATCAAAAATATCTCTATCAAAGTCAGCAATCGCTCTTGCCAAAGGCTTGTGGTACGGGCCGGGACCAGAATCTGGAGAGTGTGGCTCTCGATGGGGGTAGGAATCTAGTGCGCTACGGAACATAGTTTGGAATGCTCGAGCTGACCCCTGGGAACTGTAAGGAAGAACCAAATACGGAATACCCCTATCCATGGTATGTGGCATTAACCTACACACCCAACAGTTAGTAGTATTCATCACCAACTGATGCTGATGTAGGAGCTGGACAAAGGAGTTGTTCATGAATTCCGCACGTCTAACCTGTTCGTGTTGGGGCAGAGGATAAAAGGAATGTG
Source organism: Lissotriton vulgaris (assembly GCF_964263255.1). Lineage (NCBI taxonomy): Eukaryota > Metazoa > Chordata > Amphibia > Caudata > Salamandridae > Lissotriton > Lissotriton vulgaris. Next base: position 1,506,215,968 of record NC_141691.1, read on the forward strand.
GAGAAATAGTGGGAATAGATTTCGGTTCAGAAGAAAAAGTAGGTGAAACAGAAGGCAATAACGACTGTATTCCAAAATACACTCCACCCACCAGTAACATGGAAACAGTCGGAAACAACAGGAATACCTGAAACAGAAAGCATTTTGCTCGTACAACCCTATGCAATTTTGATCTTTGAGCTGACATCCTCTCTACTTCCAACAACTTTGAGAATTCCATCCTCTAAAAACCGTCCGTAACGTTCTTGACGCACTTCGTTCTGAGTAGCGTTTATCAATTCCCAGGAGTTCCCAGGAATCGACAAAAGTAACCGACCTAGTGTCAGGAACCTGCTAACCAGAAGGAAGTACCCGCACGGCCCTACGGTCAACCCGGATGTAAGGTCTTTTAATCAAACATTCAATTTTAATGCAAATCTCCTAGCTGTGGAAAAAAAAACATACATGGAAAAGAACTCAGGAATTAATAGAGGATGTAATTGTTCATAATGTTCATAGCAACAGTAAGGGGTAATGTGAATTCAAAAGGAAAAACAAAAAGGACTTCTTTTATTAGTCTTTGGTATGAGAACGAAGAAAATATCTGCTTCTTCCAGGACGAATCTGTTCTTCAAATAATTTTTCAGATTGTGAAACAACGTCCAATCGATCAGAAGACAGTTCAAGTCTCGAATTCTCCAATGCTGATGGTTCAACAGATGTATCTGGCTGCAATGAGGTGTCTCCTACAGGTTGAGCATCACTAAACGGCACAAAACTTGCTGGGGTCTCTGTTTCCGTTGCGGCAATCCCAGTCCTCACCCAAGAATCTGCTGGCAAAGGGATCGGAACCTTTTTGGTGTGGGTGGCATGCACCCAATTTTTTCTACCTTCCAAATGGACTGCGCTTCTTGTAGCCAGCAGGACTTGGAACGGGCCCAAAAATCTCGGCTCCAAATTGCGCTTTCTGCCAAAGTTGCGGGTGACGACCCAGTCACCCGGTTGGAGCCGATGTCCAGGACCCTCAGTCTGTGCCGGTAGAGCTTCAAAGACCTGTTGATGAATTAACCTCAGTTTAGCAGTCAAATCATGAAGATAATCAATTAACATTGGATACTCAAGGCTATCAAAGGTCTCATATGGGATAAGCCCTACTCGAGAGTGTACAGTCGCCCTGGTCGACAAGAGAGCTAGAGGCAAGGCATCAGGCCACGACAAACCAGTCGTAGCTTGAATCTTAGCGAGTTTCAGTTTCAAAGTACCATTGTACCCTTCAACTAAACCAGCTGACTGGGGATGATTGGCGCTATGGAATTTCTGTCTAATTACAAAGCCTTTACACACACTCTTCATCACACTCCCCACAAACTCACTTCCGTTATCCGACCATACAATCCATGGCATTCCATACCGAGGAAAGTATTCCTTCAGTAGGACTTTCGCTGTGGACAGGGCAGTATTATCTTTAAGAGAATAGGCCTCAATCCATCTGGAGAACGCGCAAACCACAACTAAAACGTATTTCAGGTTATTGCATCTCTCCATATGGATGAAGTCCAATTGGATAACTTCAAAGGGACATGTAGGAGGAGCAAAATGTCCAGGTGGAGTGGGGGTGCCCTTGCCAGGATTGTACATCATACATACCATACAATTCTTAACCACTCTCTCAGCACACTTAGCAATACCATCATTCTTCCATACAGGTGACAGCAACTTACATATACCTTTCGCGCTAATATGTGACAAACCGTGAGCCATAGTCACAACGGCTAGCACATATGCATCCGGTAACATCCACCTCTGACATTCTGACAAATCAATCCAACATCCATGCGCATCTAGCTTTCCCGTGCATTCTTTCCACTTAGTCTTTTCAGTTTCAGTGGCCTCATTCTGAATCGCTTTCACGCTCTCAACAGTGTCCTCACACATACCAGTCTCCGCCGGCCACCTTACTGAACTCGTAACGTACATTCGGGTTGCAAGATTTTTAGCTGTCTCTTTAGCAATCTCATCCGCAAGCGCATTACCACGACCAACATCATCCGTCACCTTTCGGTGCGCGCTGCATTTAATGATTGCCACCTGCTTCGGCAATGTAAGTGCGTCCAAAAGATCGTTCACGAGCTGTCCGTGTTGGATCTTTGTGCCATGCGATGTCATAAATCCTCTTTCTCTCCACAATCGACCAAAGCTATGCGCAACGCCAAATGCATACTGACTATCCGTAAACACATTCACTCGCTTTCCTTTAGACAAAACACACGCTCTCGTCAACACAATCAATTCTGCCGCCTGCGCGGAATTCTGACTCAATCTCGCAGTTTCCACAACCGTACTCAGCGTCACCACAGCATACGCAGTCGTCACATCACCATTCGGTAACTTAAAACATGAACCATCAACATACAAAGTACCATCGGGATCTGCCAATGGAGTGTTTTTTAGGTCAACACGACCCTTCGTTTCTTCCTCGGTTCTTAGATAACAATCATGTGGTGGTACATCATCTGATTCCATATTAGTCGGCAACAAAGTCGCCGGGTTCAGTACATTACAACGCTTTATTTGTATATGACTTGCCAAAAGCGTCAACTCATAACCGGACAACCTTGCGCTCGTCAAGTGTTGAGTTTTTGTACGATTTAAGAGAGTGTCAACTGCATGCGGAACCATCACCGTAAGCATATTATCCATGACCAATCCTGCAGATTGCCGGATGGATACCACAGCTGCCGCTGTCGCTCTTAGACAACTCGGCAATGCTCTAGCTACTGGGTCCAAGGTCGAGGAAAAATATGCACATGGACGCTGGTTCCCACCAAATTGTTGCGTCAAGACACTCAACGCACAACCCTCTCTCTCGTGAACGTAGAGTGTAAACGGTTTACTGTAGTCAGGAGTACCTAACACAGGGGCCGAACACAACGCATCACGCAATTCAGAAAAACTTTTCTGACACTCTTCAGCCCATGGCAGAGGAGTCGGAACATCCTTGCACGTGAGGGCTACCAATGGCTTCGCTAGCAATGAAAAATTTGGAATCCATTTCCTGCAGTATGACGTGATACCTAGAAAGGCACGCACATCTCTCTGAGTTGTTGGCACAGTCATTCGAGCGATCGCTGCAATTCTCTCTGGGGTCAACCTTCTTCCCTCCTTTGACAATAAGTGACCTAGATAGGTTACTTCTTGACAACAATATTGCAGCTTAGAAGGTGACACCTTGTGATGTAAGTCACACAGATGCTGTAACAGCGATACTGTAGCAATTTTACAAATCTCTTTAGTGTCAGCAGCCACTAATAAGTCATCAACGTACTGAATCAAGGCCGCACCAGTTGGTAACACAAACGCATCAAGTTGACTCTTTAGGGCTTGGCTATAGATCGATGGACTCTCGCAGTAGCCCTGAGGAGCGCATTTAAACCTAAAGCTGCGACCACCTAATGAGAAGCCGAATAGGTCTCTGCTTTCCTCAGCAATCGGAATGCTAAAGAAAGCATTCTTCAGATCGATCACTGAGAACCAAGAGGCAGAGACTGGAATCAGAGTCAGTAAAGCCGTAATATCAGGCACCACAGGAAATTGTGGAATCACAATTTTATTTACCTCCCTTAAATCAATAACAAAACGATACACAGGAGGCTTGGATGGATCAGTTTGTTTCAAAATAGGTAACACAGGACTATTACACACATTTCCCCGAGTTTCCTCGATAACATGCTTCCTGATTAGGTCATAGATGATCGCTAACAGCGCTCGTTCACCATCAAGAGAGATACGATACTGGGGAATACATGGTAATCGCACATTCGATTTCAATTGGACAACATAAGGTGATATGTCCAGCAGGCCCACGTCATTGGGACCTGTTGCCCACAAAGACTCAGGAAGAGAACTCAATTCCGGTGGGAGCTTATCAATTGACAAGTACATAGGAGAGATCACTCTCTGGCCCACTGTAAGCTCCACTCCCGCAGGAGAACAATACAGAGTCGCATACACCGTTTCAGCAAATCCAGGCCCAAAAGATTCTCACCATAACCAGTAGTCAAAATCAAAGGAGCTTCTAGCTCACGAGGCCCAATTGTGAGGGGCAGAGGGCTAGAGACCGGATTGCTAATGGGGGCGCCAGAGAATCCAACGGAAACATTCGTTAAGCCAGACAAAGGTGCGCCAGGGAGTTTCAAATGCATGATGGAACTTTTCGCTGCACCAGTGTCCAACAGAAAAGGCTCAACTACGCCCGATGTGGTAACTGCGACGTAAGGCCCTCTCTGATCAACCGGAACTGATACTACTCCCTCTCTTTGTCTGTGGCTGTCCTAGTAATTACCGTCAAAATCGATATCATGTTCGACGTAACAGTCGTCTACATGATACTGTGCAGATCTACCAGATGATGAATTTCGCTGGTCAAAGCAATTATCCGAGTCTGATGAAGTGGTAGAACGCTCATTCTGATTTTGAGTGACGCCGCGACCTCTACCACGTGAAGCCTGTTGAGGACCACTACGACCTCCTCGAGCCGAAACGCCACTATTTCGGACACGTAAAACCGGACAATTAAACTTCAAATGGCCCTCACCCCTACAATATGCGCATTGATTATATCCAAGCATAGATCTCGGTGTAGAGGAGTCATTACGCGACTGTGACCTAGCAGGCTGTGATTGCGATCTATTTTGCTGCTGCGCATCGTTGTGATTCGAGCGCGGAGGATACGCTTGCTGCAATAGAACTTTAGTTTTAAGATCCTTTGTTTTCTTATCCGGACGATCATTTTCTTCCTTCTCCCTATTTTCGTAATATTGAGCCGTGGCTAATATTTGAGCAGAGGTTGAAACAGCCCACGAACTTTCGGAATTTTTCAATTTGTTGCTGAGTTCAGGCAACAAATTCGATACAAATTTATCTACGAACAATCGCTGACCTCCCTCAGTGCTCATATCCTGACCACTATGATCGATGAATGCCTCCTCAAATCTAGTAAAGAAATCTGAGACACTCTTGTCTTTCTTTTGTTTGCATGCAGACAGTTTATCCCAATTAACTCTCATTGCTGGCATAAGTGTCTTCATAAGTGTAATAATCCTCTGGGGCAGAATAGTAATGAGCTGTTCAGGCTTAGCCCCACCAACTTGTCATCGGTCGGCCGCCACAAGAGCAGCCCAATCACCGCCTAGTTCGGCTACGTGATTCTCATGACGGATTTTTGCCCAAATTGGTTGAGGTACTACATTACCGAACAACATGTCAATATCGGCTAGGTTCATAATAGTAGCGTCCACTAATTGGGATAACTCCTTATAATAACCTGCCGGATTTTTGCGAGGGTCAGGCAAAGTTTGCTTCACCTGCAAAACTTCTGATCGCTTCCATGGGAGATGTATCCAAACTCTCTGGAAGTGTGGCAAAATGGGAGGAACTTGAGCAGCATCACCTGGCATCCACACTGGGGGAACTTCTCGCATGGGATACTGACCAGGTGTTGCCATCCACTCCTCAGTTTCATCCTTAAATAATGCTCGAGGTAGTACTGTAGATCGAAAGGATAGGAGAGGCTCTAAAGCACGTCGAACATTACTACCCACAATCATACCACTCGAAAACTGATGCTGGAGTTCAGTCACTTCGGGCGGCACATTATCTACCTCATCAGTATCCCATACCTCTCGTAAGCATTTTCACATTTCTTCAAACACAAATCTCTGCGTAGGCTCATTAAATTGAGAGAACGTCTCAAAAACCATGCGTGGGGTGTTTTTAACGGGATACCTAATCCAATTACGTGACATTTTCATTAACGTATCACTCTCCCTACCACCAGGAATTTGACTACGTCTTTGAGGGACATCAGAAACATCGGACCCAAGGATCGGTCCAAATGGAGAGTAAAGGTTAGCAACAGCATTAGGTATGCGACTACGGACAGACGGAGAAGAGGAGAGAAGTACAGGGGCAACAACATGAGGGCTGAACGTACGAGCAGTAGGAGCAGTAGGAGTAGCCAAGAGAGCAGAAGTAGCAGGAACAATAGACTGAGAAGGTATAGGCAGTGGAGCAGTAGGAAGAAGGGCAGGTAAGGGAACAGGGACAACTTGAGGAACAAGAGGACTCGGGAGGACAGGAATAACGGCAGGCTGACCAGCAGCTGCCGGAACAACAGGTTGAGGTACAGGAGGAACCACAGGAGCTGTAGTATCCTGTGCGTATGGAGGTGGTGATTTCAGTAGATAGGACAACAAAGGGTCCTCCACTGCGTCTTCTCCCTTCTTATCAGAACTTGACGGTAAAACGGGATAACATTTATCCACCGCCATATGTTGCAGTCTAGCAAAAACTTCCTTTTCCTTCTCTTCTTTGTCTCGCTGAAACCGCTCTGCATTTCTCATCATCGTAATGATACCTTCCTTCTTATTTTTCTTAAGCTGTTTAATTTCTTTCTGCTTGGCCTCTTTGCGCCATCACCGAAAGGAATCAAACATGGCCGGCCTAGATTTCTTTTTAAACAATTTTGCCTCGAGATTATCCAAAATTGCAGTTTCAAAACTACCATGAGGTGGCCAACTAAGGACACCATCATCTTTAGTGTAGCGGATCCAATAATCATTATATACGAAAGGACCCACTCCATGGCGACTATAGAGCTCATAGATCGGAGTTCCAACTGGAGGTATCGGACATGAGTCCTCCAATCGGGAATCCGCACCGCAACATTTAAAGCAACCAAACAAAGTACTGCGGCCAGGCATCGTGCACACTAACCGAGTTTACAAACTTCAAGGGTTATCGAATTACGATGTCCTCGCAAAAATGCAAGACCCTCGGTTTTTGGCAATTGCAATCGTCAAATAAAACCCAACAACTAAGAGCCAATAACTAAGAACCACAAATGCATTGGAACTATGCAAACGACCAAGTTTTAACAACAACCAAGGACTCTGGGAGCGACCCACAAATACTTAACTGAAAGAACAATGGCGTCACCCGGAAGGCCCGTCTATCATCTCGCTGTACAAAGGAGTACGCCAGGCACCAATACAGGTCGACAGTCAGGGCATCAGTCTGTCGCAGCCGTCAGGAGGCGGGAATCTTCACGGGAAAAGTCTTCGGACCACTTATTTCGACAACAGGATCGATGAAGCGGGGTGCACCTTCCCTCGGAGATTTCACACGAAGTTCCTCACGATCGTCGGGCTTTGGACCGGTACCGCTGATGTCGCCCCACGTGGGCGCCAACTGAAGGACTGGGCTATTCTAAGGCCCAGCGGTGCCAGGGGACAACACCTGAAACCTTCGTGGGTTACCTGTTCCGGCGTACAATTTACAGAGACATGGGACACTTCCTTCGGCGTCAAAGATCGAAGTTTATTTACTGCAGGGAATGCAGAGATCACAAGAAGTACACTGTGTGTAGGTTCTATGAGACTGCTTCGAATTGCAACAGTGGATCGCTCCTTTTATACATATTTTAGTCATAGCACAACATGGCGAACAAAAGGTTAGAACTCAGTTCCCACAGTAAACTTCAAAAGGGTCGCTTTCATGTATTCAGGAGCCCGGAACATAAATACAGTAGCATCGCCGGTTCCCAACTGTAAAAGTACGTTATCTCACCATTAAGTACATTCCATTCTGGCTGTAAACGAGTTAAAAACAGAAACAAAAACAGGTGCAAGGAAGACAAGGATAGACAAGCAGATTGAAAAAGAGTGTAGGGGGCAATATCGGAAACACGAATTGCAGGATCAAAGGATTCGTGCCTAATGCATGCACGGCTGAAACAATAGACCAGCACGGTAAGATGAGCCTCGAGCAGGGCCATCTGCCTTTGCTGTGTAATCCCCCTCGTCATAAAGACACCCTCAAAGGAACACGTGTCTTCCGCTAGAGTTTGGGAATCCCAGGGTCACGAAGCGGACAGTGTCCGTTCGCTGGCTACTTGAGGGCAAGAGACAAAATGGATGCCGTATCTAAAATGGAACCCGTGAGTTCAGATGAAGAAACCCACGAATAAGACGAACGGTTCAGGCCAGCGTAGCGAAAACGCGTACACCCACTAAACTCGTCATTTGCGGTTCATAGATACCAAACTCATCCATATTCGAACGAGTCGGAAACGCCTTTATGATTGTCAAGGAACCTCAGCGGTTAGGCAGGTCTAATATTCAAGTTTAGTACGCTTAACTCTCCTCTGAGATTTGCTGTAGGTATGCCATAAAGCACAGTGGTTTCTGCCTAAAAGACTAAGAGATGTCCTTTGAGTTTTAAAAACGTACTTGTGCATTTCCTGGCCCCTATGTGAAGTACTACATAGAGTACGCCACCCATAAAGCAACTGACGTACAGGTTTATAAAAGCATAGAGCCTCTCTCTTACCTAAGTCACACCGCTACAGAAGGACTTATAGACACACAGTCAGAAACAGCTTCTGTATGCAGTATTATCAAAGGCAGTTTCGGACACAGGTGCGTACCCCTGTATTCTTTAACATTAAAGTATCTGTTCAGCCACTTCCATACACGTTTAGAAAGCCTGAGAGGTATTGAAGTTATTAGCAGCACAAAAAACGCTTTTCATATTGAAGAGGTGGGCATCGGGACATGGAGAGACAACGATAAGGAGTCAAACTGCGTACATTTTCACTCCATTAAGATTTGGTCCCATGTATTAAAAAGCATGACTCTGTCCGTTCCTTTTTTTAATTCTCTGTTTTTATATATGGACTTATTTAGCGTTTGCCCATGCAATGTCCAGGGCACTCGATGCTGTCCTTGTTTTGGGAAAAGGACATTTTGCAGAAAGATCAGGTTTTTCCATTAGCATCCAGCGTACTTTTGGCAGTTTTAATAGGCGTGCTGCATAGATATTCTGGTGAAAGAAGTCATTATATTTATTGGGAGCATGGAGAGAGTGATTAAGGTAAGGTCAATCCTCCATGGAAACACTAAACTGTAGAGTGAGAGAAACAATTTAACCAGACACCCCAAGTGACCCAATATCTGTGGAATTGCTTTCGCAGAGTCAGACTGCTCCCAGCTCGCAGAAGAGAGGGACTATTATTTTAGACGCCAATGGGCTACTTCTGTATCTAACCCATACCCTAACACACAATTATTAAAGCAGAGGAAGAAAGAATTCCCATTATCGACTTATTTGCAATCTTTAGATAACAATGGTGTCAGATAACTCCTACTCTCAAAAATATAGGGCCTCATTTAGGAGGCTGTGCGTCACTTTTACGACGCCGGTGCGTCACTTTTTGTGACGCACCAGCAGCGTAAAAAATGTGCCTTGTTGCACCATATTTACAAAGTGATGCATCTAGGTAGATACGTCACTTTGTAAACCCCAGCGCTACATTATACCTACGCCAGGTATAATGTATGCAGGGGGGGTGAGGTTCCGTGAAAATCGTAAGAACGTTTTGGGCTTGTTCGAATATGGACGAGTTTGGTATCTATGAACCGCAAATGACGAGTTTGTGGGTGTATGCATTTTCGCTACTCTACTTTGCACCATTCGTCTTATTCGTGGGTTTCTTCATCTGAACCCACGGGCTCCATTTTAGATACGGCATCCATTTTGTTTCTTGCCCTCATGTAGCCGGCGAACGGACAATGTCCGCTTCATGACCCTGGGTTTCCCAAACTCTTGCGTAAGATGCATATCCCTTTGAGTGTGTCTTTATGACTAGGGGGATGACACGGCAAATGCAGATGGCTCCGCTCAAGGCTCATCTTGCCGTGCCGGTCTATTGTTTCAGCCGTGCATGCGTTAGGCTCAAATCCTTTGATCCTGCGATCACGCTTCCGATATTGCCCCTACACTCTTTTCAATCTGTTGTCTGTCTTTGTCTTCCTTGCACCTGTTTCTGTTCCTTTTCTTAACTCGTTTACAGCCAGAATGGAATGTGCTTAATGTGGAGATAACGTGCTTTTACAGTTGGGAACCGGCGATGCTACTGTAATTATGTTCCGGGCTTCTGAAAACATGAATGCAACCCGTTTTGAAGTTTTACTGTGGGAACTGAGTTGTAACCTTTGTTCGCCATGTTGTGCAATGACGAAAATATGTATAAAAAGAGCGATCCACTTTTGCAATTCGAAGCAGTCTCTCAGAACCTACACTTCGTGTACTTCTTGCGATCTCTGTATCCCTGCAGTAAATAAACGTTGATCTTTGACACCGAAGGAAGTGTCCCGTGTCTCTGTGATTTGTACGCCAGGACAGGTAACCCACGAAGGTTTCAGGTGTTGTCCCCTGGCACCGCTGGGCCTTAGAATAGCCCAGTCCTTCAGTTGGCGCCCATCGTGGGGCGACATCAGCGGTACCGGTCCAAAGCCCGACGATCGTGAGGAACTTCGTGTGAAATCTCCGAGGGAAGGTGCACCCCGCTTCATCGATCCTGTTGTCGAAATAAGTGGTCCGAAGACTTTTCCCGTGAAGATTCCCGCCTCCTGACGGCTGCGACAGACCGATGCCCTGACTATCAACCTGTTTTGGCGCCTGGCGTAGTCCTTTGTACGGCGAGACGATAGACGGGCCTTCTTGGTGACGCCATTGTTCTCTCAGTTAAGTATTTGTGGGTCGCTCCCAGAGTCCTTGGTTGTTGTTGTTCGAACTTGGTTGCTTGCATGGTTCCATTGCATTTGTGGTCCTTAGTTGTTGGTTCTTAGTTGTTGGTTTTTATTTGACGATTGCAATTGCCAAAAACCGAGGGTCTCGTATTTTTGCGAGGATATCGTAATTCGATAACCCTTGAAGTTTGTAAACTCGGTTAGTATGCACGATGCCTGGCCGCAGTACTTGGTTTGGTTTCCTTAAATGTTGCAGCATGGATTCCCGGTTGGAGGACTCATGTCCGATACCTCCAGTTGGAACTCCGATTTATGAGCTCTATAGTCGACATGGAGTGGGCCCTATCGTATATAATGAATATCGGATCCGTTATACTAAAAACGATGGTGTCTTTAGTTGGCCACCCCATGGTAGTTTTGAAACTGAGATTTTAGATAATCTCGAACCAAAATTGTTTAAAAAGAAAGCTAGGCCGGCCATGTTTGATTCCTTTCGTTTATAGCGTAAAGAGGCCAAACAGAAAGAAATCAAGCAGATAAAGAAAAATAAGAGAGATGGTATTATTACAATGATGCAAAGTGCAGAGCAATATCAGCGAGACAAAGACGAGAAGGAAAAGGAAGTTTTTACTAGATTACATCGTATGGCGGTGGATAAATGTTATCCGTTTTACCATCAAGTTCTGATGAGAAGAGAGAGGAATCGACAGAGGATCCTTTGTTGTCTTACTTATTAAAATCGCCACCTCCTTATGCACAGGGTACTACAGCCCCTGTAATTCTTCCTGTTCTTCCACCTGTTGTTCCGGCGGCTGCTAGTCAACCTGTCGTTGGTCCTGTTCCTCCGAATCCTCTTGTTCCTCAAGTTGTCCTTGCTCCCTTACCCGCTCTCCTTCATACTGCTCCTTTGCCTGTACCTTCTCAGTCTATTGTTACTGCTACTCCGACTATCTTGGCTACTCCTACTGTTCCTACGTTTACTCCTAATATTGTTGCTCCTGTACTTCTTCCTCTTCTCCTTCTGTTCGTAGCCGTATACCTAATACTGTTGCTACTCTCTATTCTCCGCTTTTCGGATCATTACTTGAGTCTGATGCCTCTGACGTCTCTCAGAGACGAAGTCAAATGCCTGGAGGTAGGGAGAGTGAGACGTTAGTCACTATGGCGCGTAGGTGGATTAGACATCCTGCTAAATACACTCCGCGCATAGTGTTCGATACGTTTTCTCAATTTAATGACCCCACACAAAGATTTGTGTTCGAGGAAATGTGTAAATCCTTGAGGGAAGAGTGGGATAATGATGAGGTAGATAATGTACCGCCCGATATGACTGAACTTCAGGATCAGTTTTCGAACGGTACGATTGTAGGCGGTAATGTACGACGTGCAGTAGAGCGTCTGTTAGCTTTTAGATCTACAGTGCATCCTCAAGTGTTGTTTGATGACGACTCTGATGATTCGAAAGCACAAGCTGGTCAGTATCCTATGCGAGAAGTTCCTCCAGTGTGGATGCCAGGTAATGCTGCTGCAAACCCTCCAATTTTGCCACACTTCCAGAGAGTTTGGATACACCTCCCATGGAAGCGATCGGAAGTTTTGCAGGTGAAACAATCTCTACCTGACCCCCGGAAAAAATCCGGCAGGTTATTATAAGGAGTTATCCCAACTTGTGGATGCTACTATTATGAACCTTGCTGATATTGACATGTTGTTCGGTAACGTAGTACCGCAACCGATTTGGGCGAAAATTCGTCAAGAGAATCACGCAGCTGAATTAGGCGGTGATTGGGCTGCTCTTGTAGCGGCTGACGGACGGCAAGTTGGTGGGGCTAAGCCTGAACAGTTAATTACGGATCTTCCCCAAAAGATCATTATGCTCATGAAGACACTTATGCCGGCGATGAGGGTCAACTGGGATAAATTGTCTGCTTGCAAACAAAAGAACGATGAGAGTGTCTCCGATTTCGTTACTAGATTTGAGGAGGCATTCATCGATCATAGTGGTCAGGATATGAGTACTGAGGGAGGCCAGCGGTTGTTTGTTGATAAATTTGTGTTAAATTTGTTGCCTGAGCTATGCACCAAATTAAAAAATTCAGAGACCTCATGGGCTGTTTCCACCACTGCTCAAATATTGGCAACGGCTCAATATTATGAGAATAGAGAAATAGAAGAAAATGATCGTGCAGATAAGAAAACGAAGGAGCTTAAAACTAAGGTCTTGTTGCAGCAAGCATATCCTCCGCGCTCCAATCAAAATCACTTGCAACAGCAAAATCGATCACAGTCGCAATCTTCTAGGTCGCAGTCGCGTTCTGACTCTTCTACACCCAGATCTATGCTTGGGTATAATCAATGTGCATATTGTAGGGGTGAGGGCCATTTGAAGTTTAATTGTCCTGTTTTACGTGACCGAAATAATGGTGTTTCGGTTCATGGAGGTCGTAGTGGTCCTCAACAGGCATCTCGAGGTAGGGGTCGTGGTACCTCTCAAAATCAAAACGAGTGTTCTACTTCTTCATCCGATTCTAATAATTGTTTTGATCAGCGCGATTCATCGTCTGGTAGATCTGCACAGTATCATGTGGACGATTATTACATCGAGCATGACGTTGATGCAGATGGTAATTACTAGGACAGCCATAGACAAAGAGAGGGAGTCGTATCAGTTCTGGTTGATCAGAGAGGGCCTTACGTCGCAGTTGCCACATCAGGCGTAGTTGAGCCTTTTCTGTTGGACACTGGTGCAGCAAAAAGTTCCATCATGCATTCAAAACTCCCTGGAGCACCTTTGTCTGGCTTAACAAATGTTTCCGTTGGATTCTCTGGCGCCCCGGTTAGCAATCCAGTTTCTAGCCCTTTGTCCCTTATGATCGGGTCACGTGAGCTAGAGGCTCCTTTGATTTTAACTACTGGTTGTGGTGAGAATCTTTTGGGTCTGGATTTGTTAAAGCGGTTATATGCGACTTTGTATTGCTCTCCTACGGGAGTGGAGCTTACATTAGGTCAGAGAGTAATCTCTCCTATGTACTTGTCAACCGATAAGATCCCACTGGAATTGAGTTCCCTTCCTGAGTCTTTGTGGGCAACGGGTCCAAATGATGTGGGCCTGTTGGATATTCCACCCTATGTTATTCAATTGAAATCGAATGTACGATTGCCACGCATTCCCCAGTATCGTATCTCCCTTGATGGAGAGCGTGCGCTATCAGCGATCATTTATGATTTGATCAAAAAAGATGTTATCGAGGAAACACGGGGAAATGTGTGCAATAGTCCGGTGTTACCTATTCTGAAACGAACTGACCCATCTAAGCCTCCTGTGTACTGTTTTGTCATTGATTTGAGAGAGGTCAATAAAATCGTGGTTCCACAGTTTCCAGTGGTGCCTGACATTACAGCTCTACTGACCCTGATTCCAGCCTCTGCTTCTTGGTTCTCGGTGCTCGATCTGAAGAATGCTTTCTTTAGCATTCCGATTGCTGAGGAAAGCAGAGATCTATTCGGCTTCTCATTAGGTGATCGCAGCTTCAGGTTTAAACGCGCACCTCAGGGATACTGTGAGAGTCCATCGATCTACAGTCAAGCCATTAAGAGTCAACTTGATGCGTTTGTGTTACCGGCTGGTGCGGCCTTGATTCAGTACGTTGATGATCTGTTAGTGGCTGCTGACACTGAGCAGATTTGCAAAACTGCTACAGTATCGCTGTTACAGCATCTATGTGATTTACATCACAAGGTGTCACCTTCTAAGCTACAATATTGTTGTCAAGAAGTAACCTATTTAGGTCACTTATTGTCAAAGGAGGGAAGAAGGTTGACCCCAGAAAGAATTGCAGCAATTGCTCGAATGACTGTGCCAACAACTCAGAGAGATGTACGTGCCTTTCTAGGTATTACGTCATACTGTAGACAATGGATTCCGAACTTTTCATTGTTAGCGAAGCCATTGGTAGCTCTCACGTGCAAGGATGTTTCGACTCCTTTGCCATGGACCGAAGAATGTCAGAAAAGTTTTTCTGAACTGCGTGATGCGTTGTGTTCGGCTCCTGTGTTAGGTACTCCTGATTACAGTAAGCCGTTTACACTATACGTTCACGAGAGGGAAGGTTGTGCGTTGAGTGTCTTGACGCAACAATTTGGTGGTAAGCAGCGTCCATGTGCATATTTTTCCTCGACCTTAGACCCGGTAGCTAGAGCGTTGCCGAGTTGTTTAAGAGCGACAGCGGCGGCTGCGGTGTCCATTCGACAGTCCGCAGGTCTGGTCATGGATAATATGCTCACAGTGATGGTTCCGCATGCAGTTGACACTCTTTTGAATCGAACGAAAACTCAACACTTGACGAGCGCAAGGTTGTCCGGTTATGAGTTGACACTTTTGGCAAGTCATATACAGATCAAGCGTTGTAACGTGCTGAACCCCGCAACATTGTTGCCGATTAATGTGGAATCAGGTGATGTAGCACCACATGACTGTTATCTAAGAACTGAAGAAGAAACAAAGGGTCGTGTTGACCTGAAAAACACTCCATTGGTAGATCTCGATGGTACTTTGTATGTTGATGGTTCATGCTTCAAGTTGCCGAATGGTGATGTGACGACCGCGTATGCTGTGGTGACGTTGAGTACGGTTGTGGAGACTGCGAGATTGAGTCAGAATTCAGCGCAAGCGGCAGAATTGATTGTGTTAACAAGAGCGTGTGTTTTGCCTAAAGGGAAGCGAGTGCATGTGTTTACCGATAGCCAGTATGCATTTGGCGTTGCACATAGCTGTGGTCGATTGTGGAGAGAAAGAGGATTTATGACATCACATGGTACGAAGATCCAACACGGACCGCTCGTGAACGATCTTTTGAACGCACTTACATTGCCTAAGCAGGTGGCAATCATTAAATGCAGCGCGCATCAAAAGAATACGGATGATGTTGGTCGTGGTAATGCGTTTGCGGATGAGATTGCTAAGGAAACAGCTAAGAATCTTCCAACTCGAATGTACGTTACGAGTTCAGTAAGGTGGCCGACGGAGACTGGTATGTGTGAGGACACTGTTGAAAGCGTGAAAGCGATTCAGAATGAGGCCACCGAAACTGAAAAGACTAAGTGGAAAGAAAGTAAGGAAAAGTTAGACGTGAATGGATGTTGGGTTGATTTGTCAGAATGTCAGAGATGGATGTTACCGGATGCGTATGTGCTTGCCGTTGTTACTATGGCTCACGGCATGTCACATATTAGCGCGAAAGGTATATGTAAGTTGTTGTCTTCTGTATGGAAGAATGATGGGATTACTAAGTGTGCTGAGAGAGTGGTTAAGAACTGTATGGTATGTTTGATGTATAATACTTGCAAGGGCACCCCCACTCCACCTGGTCATTTTGCTCCTCCTACATGTCCCTTTGAAGTTATCCAGTTGGGCTTCATCCATATGGAGAGATGTAATAATTTGAAGTACGTATTGGTTGTGGTTTGCGCGTTCTCCAGATGGATCGAGGCCTATCCTCTTAAGGATAATACTGCCTGTCCACAGCGAAAGTCCTACTGAAGGAATACTTTCCTCGGTATGGAATGCCATGGATTGTATGGTCAGATAACGGAAGTGAGTTTGTGGGAAGTGTGATGAAGAGTGTGTGTAAGGGCCTTGGAATACGTCAGAAATTCCATAGCGCCAATCATCCTCAATCAGCGGGTTTAGTGGAAGGGTACAATGGGACTCTGAAACTGAAACTTGCCAAAATTCAAGCAACGACAGGTCTATCATGGCCTGATGCACTGCCTCTAGCTCTCTTATCGACCAGGGCGACTGTGCACTCTCGAGTAGAGCTTAGCCCATATGAGATTGTGCAAATATTTGGGGAGTTCCGAGGCCTAAGGCATTTGACAGTCTCGAATATCCAATGTTGATTGACTATCTTTATGATCTGACTGCTAAATTGAGTTTGATTCATCAACAGGTTTTTGAAGCTCTGCCGGCACAAACAGAAGGTCTAGGACATCGTCTCCAACCTGGTGACTGGGTCGTTACCCGGAATTTTGGGAGAAAGCGTAATCTTGAGCCAAGATTCGTGGGACCCTACCAAGTCCTGCTGGCAACAAGGACTGCAGTTCGGTTGAAAGGCCGGAATCACTGGGTGCATGCCAGCCATACAAAGAAGGTTCCACTTCCTTTGCCAGCAGACAACTGGGTGAAAGCAGGAATTGCCCCAACGGAGACTGAGGCCCTTCTACGATATGTGCCATTCAGTGATGCTCAACCTGTAGAGAACGATTCAGTTCAGTCAGACACACTCATTGAATCATCTGGAACTGTATCGTCGTCTTCAGCATTGGAGAATTCGAGTTCTGAATTATCACCTGATCGATCGAACACTGTTTTGACATCTGACCCGTTGTTTGAAGAGCAAACTCGGCCTGGGAAAAGTTGATACTTTCTTCGATCGCGTGACAAGGACTAATAAAGCATTCCTTTTGTTTTGCAAATTTTACATTACCTTTCACTGTTGCTACGAACATTGCGAACATTTGCATTTTTCCATTTGATTTTGAGTTTTTTTTTAAATTCATGTTCTTTACATTACGTATATTTCTCTTCTGTACAGCTACAAGATTCATATTAATTTGAATGTTTGTTTGATTAAAACCTATCATCCGGGTTGACCGTAGGGCCGTGCGGGTACTTCCTTCTGTTTAGCAGGTTCCTGACACTGGGTCGGTTACTTTTGTCGATTCCTGGGAATTCCTGGGAATTGATAATCGCTACTCAGAACGAAGTGCGTCAAGAACGATACAGACGGTTTTTAGAGGATGGAGTTCTCTAAGCTGTCAGAAGTAGAGAGGATGTCGGCGTCAAGATCTAAACTGCATAAGGTTTTGCGAACAAAATGTTTTTTGTTTCAGGTTTTCATGCTGTTCCTGACCGTTTCTATGCTATTTGTGGGTGGAGTGTATTTTGGAATTCAGTCGTTATTGCCTTCCACTTCACCTACTTCTCCATCTCCTGATCTGGATTCTGTTCCCACTATTTCTCCACATTCCTTTCATCCCCTGCCCCAACATGAACAGGTTAGACGTGCGGAATTTATGAATAACTCCTTTGTTCAACTCCTTCATCAACACCAACTGGTGATGAACACTACCAACTGTTGGGTGTGTGGGTTAATGCCACATACCATGGATAGGGGTATTCCGTATTTGGTTCTTCCTTACAGCGCCCAGGGGTCAGCGCGGGCATTCCAAACTATGTTCCGTAGTGCACTAGATTCCTACCCCCGTCGAGAGCCACGCTCTGCAGACCTTGGTCCCGGCCCGTACCATAAGTCTTTGGCAATAGCGATTGCTGACTTAGATAGAGATATTTTTGATGCATCGCTTATTCCAGAGGGAGAGGTGCGAGCATACAAGGATCTGAGTGAGGCTGAGTATAGTATGTCAGTGGGTGATAGACAGCTTAAGAGCTCGTCTCCGATCTGGATCGTACCCCACCTTGGTCGTTTCTGCCTGCAAGGTCTTGGTCGAAATCCAAGAGCTCAGCTTGGGAAGAGTGCTTGTACTGAAACGTATGTTTTACCAATGCTCTCTTCCCCTGTTTTCCTGACTGCCAAGGGCACCTATTTTGTATGTTATGATCGCGCGTATACATGGTTGCCCCGTGACTTCTCGGGCACCTGTTATATTGCGAATCTTTTGCCACCGACTTTTACAGTTGCCTCGGACTATCACAAGACCAGAGTTGTGAGAGGCGTTATTAGCGAAGAGGACACTGCCGGTCAAGAAGCAGGAGATTTCTTTAAGGGTTTCCTGCCGTTTTGGGGACCTATGGTTAATAGTAGGAACCTGCGACAATTGACTCGTGTGGTAGAATCGACTGCTAATATAACTGCAAGTGCTCTTGGTAATCTGACAGCAGAGCTTCAGGCGGATAGACTTATGACGTTGCAGAACCGTATGGTCCTAGACGTTGTTCTCGCAGAGAGAGGTGGTGTGTGCAAGGTGTTCCATTCGAGCTGCTGTATTTTCATTCCTGATAACGCTCCAACTGTATATCAAGCCATCTCGAAGTTGCATAAAATCTCCGAGTCCATACACGTGGACGAAGGTAATTGGACGCTTCTAGGATGGTTTTGGGGTCTGATGTCGACTTGGGGTTGGAAGATTCTGATGATTGTAGGGGTTGTTGTGACGTTTCTGTTCACGTGTTGTCTTTGTGTACAGTGTGGTCCAGCCTTATGTGGCCTCTGCGCTACAACGTGTATAAGACGACCATCTGTTACCAAAGAGACATTGATGGATAGGATGATGTTCCAGCAACAGCTGAACGATCTGATGAATATCGAAATCGATTCTGATATCGACTAGTGCTTGCCTACATGAGGGCAAAAGGAGCGTCTGAGGTTCTGTGAGAATCGTAAGAACGTTTTGAGCTTGTTCGAATATGGACGAGTTTGGTATCTATGAACCGCAAATGACAAGTTTAGTGGGTGTATGCGTTTTCGCTACTCTACTTTGCACCATTCGTCTTATTCGTGGGTTTCTTCATCTGAACCCACGGTCTCCATTTTAGATACGGCATCCATTTTGTTTCTTGCCCTCACGTAGCCGGCGAACGGACAATGTCTGCTTCATGACCCTGGGTTTCCCAAACTCTTGCGGAAGATGCATATCCCTTTGAGTGTGTCTTTATGACTAGGGGGATGACACGGCAAATGCAGATGGTTCCGCTCAAGGCTCATCTTGCAGTGCCGGTCTATTGTTTCAGCCGTGCATGCGTTAGGCTCAAATCCTTTGATCCTGCGATCACGCTTCCGATATTGCCCCTACACTCTTTTCAATTTGCTGTCTGTCTTTGTCTTCCTTGCACCTGTTTCTGTTCCTTTTCTTAACTCGTTTACAGCCAGAATGGAATGTGCTTAATGTGGAGATAACGTGCTTTTACAGTTGGGAACCGGCGATGCTACTGTAATTATGTTCCGGGCTTCTGAAAGCATGAATGCAACCCTTTTTGAAGTTTTACTGTGGGAACTGAGTTGTAACCTTTGTTCGCCATGTTGTGCAATGACGAAAATGTGTATAAAAAGAGCGATCCACTTTTGCAATTCGAAGCAGTCTCTCAGAACCTACACTTCGTGTACTTCTTGCGATCTCTGTATCCCTGCAGTAAATAAACGTTGATCTTTGACGCCGAAGGAAGTGTCCCGTGTCTCTGGGATTTGTACGCCAGGACAGGTAACCCACGAAGGTTTCAGGTGTTGTCACCTGGCACCGCTGGGCCTTAGAATAGCCCAGTCCTTCAGGGGGGCGTTCTGACGCAAGAAATCTATAAGATTTCACAGCGCCAATTCTAGGACACAAATGCGTCAATTTCTTACGCCTGCCTCACAGCAGGCATAGGACTGACGCAGGCCCTTTCTCATGGGTCTTGCCCCATGTGAAAGGACACATTTCTGGAGTTGTATCACTTTTGTGACACACTCCAGCAATGCATCACTTTTGCGCCATACAGATACGTCAGAAATACTGATGTATCTGTAACTCCTTGCGCCATGATGCGTCGTACTGTAAATATGTTGCATCATTGGTGTCGCAAGGAGGGCGCAGTGAAAAGTGACGCATCGCTGTTTTCACGCAGCGATGCGTCACTTTTCATAAATGAGGCCCCACACTGTTTACAAAAAGTAATAAATACACACAGGGGGTGTTTCAGTGTTGTGTGCCTACGGTTGTGTAAGGAATATTTTGGAAGATCGCAGATCATAGGAACCTAATTGCTTTCTGGAATTATTTATGCGTAGGGGTGCTTCAGGACAGCAGAAAAAAAGCCTGACCATGTGCTCGAATCTTACAGTTGCAATTTTTTAACGCATCCGACTCAATATAGTCAAGTATTATTCAAGGACAAATGCTGAAGGGACATGTTGACATTTAACTTCAGGGGCTGTGCTGTTTGCAGGAGCCCTAATTGTGCGATGCTGTGTCTCTTCACTACAAATATCTGTGAGGACAGCAAAGCCATGATGCTATTACTAATGTGACTCATAGTGCATGTGAAAGCTTAGGGACCTTGACATTTGATAAATAGCCGAGGTAAGAGTCACACAATAGTCTTGTCATTGCAAGCAAGCCATTACTGCACATTAAATAAAATGCATCTTTTTTCAGAAACGATGAAAGCTACATGTGTATAATATACTTAGAACAATCACAAGCATGAGGAGTGGGGAATGTGCAATTTTTTATAAAACAGAAAGGCACTGCAACACGAGTCAAAAGCGTGCTGTTCTGAGAAGCATGTGGAACATATAGTAGCAACTTAGCCACAGGTGATAGAAGTGCAGGTGCGGGGGGGGGGGGGGGGAGAGAAGATGTGACACCCCATATATCTTTGAAGGAGTTAAGGTGGAGACCTAACAATAACATGTATTTACTTAATATACTTGAAGTGTTCAAGTTAAACTGTCTTATGCCTGGAAACTGTTTGACATTGCATGAAGAGCTGCGATTTTTTCCTTTTGTGAGTGCATTTTTAGAATATTTTGTCATTCTAGCTAGTGAACCTCTTGCTGGATACATTTACATTGAGAGGTCCACAGTATTAAAGAGGTTTTCTACCAGGTGTATAAATAGACGTGTTTGATTGAAAAGCAAAATATTTCTCAGCAGCTTTGAAAGTACATTCGAGGCACACAGGTCAATATATGTCCATTGCTAGTAGAACCCCCCACTCTGAAAGTTGGTTCAGCAATACTGAACTCAACAGAACGTCTTGTAACGAGTGGGCTACTAACTATTCAGACAGCCGGTGCAGGTGTAAAGCTTTTTCTAAAAGTGTGAGGGGGACTAATACCAGCCACATAACGTGAGTCATCACTGTACCCCCCACTACATACGTCATGAAAAGAAGTAAACAATATACCTGTAAGTAGCCTTACGTTTACAGTACACCACACATGACAAAACACACATATTAACGGAGATGACATATACCAGAAAATATTACTGTCTTCATAAAAGACATTAGTGAACTCTCAGGTTTCTCTTGTAGCTAAAACCCAGATGTAAAAGCCTCTGCATTGTCCTTGAACCACTCAAGGCGACACAGCTTAAGTCAGATTTATGACGCAACGGAGGAGTCAGCCTGCATCGTTTTTGTTGACGTGTGTGGTGGAAGTGCTGCGCTGTGTGTCCTGTGTGACGCAGCAGGTAATGTGTGCAAGGTGGGTGTTCCCATAAAAATTCCAATGCAACAGTAAGGCAGTGGGATTTACTAAGTATACTAGGCCTCCAGCATGTTAAAAGAGATTCTTGTCCTAATAGTTCACCTGGTAGTGTCAGACTTCTTCTACTACATATCTGAATAAGTGTCTCAGCTCCTATGTGGAATTTTTCCTAAATATACTACACTGTCATAGTGGGTTACTGACCGTGTTTGTGGTAGTTTTGTTCTGTACATCTACACATAATAAGTAGCATGTATTGCCTGTTGGACATGTTAGTTAGTAGTGAGTTGTTTCAGTGACAGAGTAACTCCCTTCATTTGCGGAACATTCATAAGAGTAGTATCTGTGCATATGAGTCTCAGTGTACATGATTGAACCACTGTGCGAGAGCATGTAGTATTAGTGTTGTCCTTACATGACGACTTACATGGAATTCAACTCAATATGGAACACTGGATGTATAAATCGGCATATATCGCTAAAACTGTCTATTTACCTGTGAAAAACTTCTAATGACATATCTTTGCTTTTATTTAATTTAATCCTATAACATAGCCGCAGGCAATCTTAAGGAATAACTTTTAAGGAGTATAATTGCAGAATACGACTTGCAAAGGTGTTTATATATCAAGTTGGCCTAGCAGTAGAAGTACCTGCCCAGGCTCAAGTGCACTAGTCCAGCAACATTTTGAAACAGCTACTGTCTGAAGGGTTCACTTGGTAGTGTTAGACCTTTAGTACACACATGTGGATAAGTGTCGCACTTCTTATCAGCTTTTTTCTATATGTATTAGTCTCTTAGTACATTGCTGCCGGATTGGTGTCAGTACAACGCGTTCTTTTACGTCGCATTCCGTTACAACGCAGATTTTACAACGCAGGATCCATTACATCGGATGCCATTACAACGCATGGCATTACATAGCAGATGCTATTACAACGCATGGCATTACATCGTAAGTATAGGTAAGTATACCTTTTTTTAAAAATGTTATTAAGTAAATTTAATTAATTTAATTTAAATAATGTAATTAAAATACATTTTAAAATAGTCATTAATTTAATTTAATAAAATAATATCTATTTAATAAATGTAATTTTAATAAAAATTGTAATTAATTTAATTTAATTAAAATAATGAAATTAGTTTAATGTACATATTTTTAAAATTGAAATTAAATTAAATTAATATTAATAATTTATTTAATTTAATTAATTTAATTTAAAAATGTAATTAATGTAAAATAATTAATTTAATTTATTAAATATATTTTAATTAATTTAAAAATGGTAAATATAATTTAATTATCCCTAAACACAAACCTACCCCTGAACCCTAAAACACCCCTGTACCCCAAAACCCAAACCCTGCCCTAAAACCTAAAAACACCCCTGTACCCCAAAACCCAAACCCTGTCCTAAAACCTAAAAACACCCCTGTACCCCAATACCCAAACCCTGCCCTAAAACCTAAAAACACCCCTGTACCCCAAAACCCAAACCCTGCCCTAAAACCTAAAAACACCCCTGTACCCCAAAACCCAAACCCTGCCCTAAAACCTAAAAACACCCCTGTACCCCAATACCCAAACCCTGCCCTAAAACCTAAAAACACCCCTGTACCCCAAAACCCAAACCCTGCCCTAAAACCTAAAAATACCCCTGTACCCCAAAACCCAAACCCTGCCCTAAAACCTAAAAACACCCCTGTACCCAAATACCCAAACCCTGCCCTAAAACCTAAAAACACCCCTGTACTCCAAAACCCAAACCCTGCCCTAAAACCTAAAAACACCCCTGTACCCCAAAACCCAAACCCTGCCCTAAAACCTAAAAACACCCCTGTACCCCAATACCCAAACCCTGCCCTAAAACCTAAAAACACCCCTGTACCCCAAAACCCAAACCCTGCCCTAAAACCTAAAAACACCCCTGTACCCCAAAACCCAAACCCTGCCCTAAAACCTAAAAACACCCCTGTACCCCAAAACCCAAACTCTGCCCTAAAACCTAAAAACACCCCTGTACCCCAAAACCCAAACCCTGCCCTAAAACCTAAAAACACCCAACACCCCAAAACATATACCTCAGTACCCCAAAACATATACTCCTATTCTCATACTTATTTAAAAAATTACTTAAATTAATATATTTAATTTATAATATTTAAAAACATAAACAAATATTTTTTTATAATTAATAATAATTAAATCAATTATATAATATTAAATAAAATTTAAAAAAATGATATACTTACCAATACTTACGATGTAATGGTATGCGTTGTAATAGCATCTGCTATGTAATGCCATGCGTTGTAATGGCATCCGATGTAATGGATCCTGCGTTGTAATAGCTGCGTTGTAACAGCATTACGACGTAAAAGTTGCGTTGTAAGTGTTACATACCATTGCGGCCTCTATTTCTGACAGTTTCTCTCTGTAAATCTATATGTGAAGGGAGGCGCAGATTGTATCTTGGGTGTGTCAGTCACTAATGAGTTGCTTAAGTAAGAATGTAGCTGCCTCCATTAGCAGTATGTACATATCAGTTGTGTCTAAACATGTGAGTAAAGGTGTAGATGGCTGTAACACTGTCTGAGAGGATGCATTATTAAAGGAAAACATTGTTTACCATGCATGCGACACAATGCATGCCATTACAACGCAGTCATTACAACGACTGCGTTGTTACATCGCATACCATTACAACGCAAGTCGTTACAACGACTTGCTGTATGGGGCAGAAGGTGTTGGATTTAAAACCCAACACCTTCCCTACTGTTGCACAAACTGGAATTGGAATAGTAAATTATAGTATTATAAAATCCAGCGCCCCACCCCTACAGCAAGTTGTCATAATGATTTGCGTTGTAATAGTATGCAATGTAACAACGGGGTCATTGCAATGATTGTAATGCATGCGATGTAACGTGGCCTATTCATTAGTAGCTCTGCCCTTTCATATGCAATTACATGACATTAAACTGAATTTATAATACTTGATATATAAGTCAACATCTGCGTCTAAAAGTGTGCATGTACGTGTTATAAACATCTATGTACCTATGTTTATTTTTATGCACATAGGGGGCAGATTTATGTTGGGACTGCGCCACGTTTGCTTCACGCAACTGTGGCGTAAACGTGGCGCATCCCTAGGACCCATTTACTACGTGACGCATCTAGGCAGATGCGTCACGTTGTAAAGCCCTGCGCCACTTGTGGGCGTTCCGGCGCAGGGTGGGCGTTCCGGGGCAGGTGCGCCTCGCAAAAGTGGCTGAGTGAAATCTATAAGATTTCACTCAGTCACTTTCAGGCCAATGCTGCGTCAAAACCCTGCCCCTGCTTGAAGCTGGCGTAGGTCTTGATGCAGCATTGTAAAGATGGGGCACCCCCGAGACTTGCTGGAGCTGCAAACTCCAGCAATGCGCCACCTTTACGGCACAGATGCATCACGCATCTGTGCCGTTTTTGCCCCATGGTGTGCCGCATTGTAAATGCGGCGCACCATGGGTGGCGGTGCTATGGCGCAAAATAACTGGCGCATCCTTGGGGATCATAAATCTGCCCCATAAAGTTTTCCGTATGAACTAGGTACATACTAGCTTATGGTGACTTATAAGTAGAACTGCAGTAGATTGAGGTTTTTGAAGCGGTTTCAAATATCACATTTGTTTAGCTGTAGAACTCCATGTACAGGTTCAAGTTTACCAGACCTCAGACATGTTGAAAGGGCTTCTTCTCTTGCTAATATCAGAACTTTACTATACATCAGGATAATTGACTCAGTTCCTATTGTGTGTGCTTTAAAGATCAATTTCTACTACCACATTTATGGGTCTGTTTCTGCCTGTTGCTGCTCTAAATCGATATGTAAGGGGTGGCAAGAATTATCTGTTGGGTGTGCCAGTCACTCAAGGGTTATTTAACTGAATGTCAATGCTTCCATTAGTGCTAGATACATAAGAGTTATGTTTGTGCATGTGAATGAAGGTTTAAATGTTTGAAACACTATTTCACAGAAGGCATGAGCAGTTCTACCCTTTCATAACAACTTGCATAACATTCAACTGACTGTTGAATACTGGATGTATAACTCAACATATGCACCTTATAGTGTGCATATACCTGTCAAAAACATCTATGTACATATGCTTGCTTTTATGGACATACTGTTTACACTATGACCTTGATATATCCTATATTAGAAGACTAGGAGTGAGTTTTAATTAGAACTACAGCAGGTTCAGGTTTGACAAGGGGTTAGAAATACAAAGTCGCCCTAGCTAGAGAAGTGCATGTAGAGGCTCAAGCATCGTCTGGACATACCCGTTCCACTCGGGGTGACAAATGCAAAAACAAAAATTGATGGACAGAATGCAGAACAATGTCATACATTCACCCCAGGACAGAGAACTGGACAAAAAGAGATTCAAGGCAAAAGTAAGGACGCAGAGAAATATATTAAGAATATATCCAGGTTGATGAGGGATTTCAAAGAGCTGAAAGCGACAGGTGCCTGGGAAGTTTTTGGAAAGGGGTTTGCTTCTGTAAGTCATGGTTTGGAAGCTTGAGAAGTGGAATTTTGGGTGCCATTTTGAAACCACTTTCGATAATCACCCTTTGTGCAATATCATTATAATTGATCTTTAAGGGATATCAGTGTGCACAAGCCAAACAGGGAGTGCAGTAAGTGAAGAGAAAGAGAGCAGATGTGGAGTTAGAAGAATGTCAGCGCAGAAATGATGATGATATGAAGTATCTAAAGGGGTCAACAAAAAAGATGCTCAGGACCACTAGGTTTTGATTGGTCTAATCTGATAATGATCTGATTGTAATTTGTGATGGTTTAATCGCCATCAGAGGGGGGAATGGAGAAATATAATTGTGGCTCCATTCCTACCGCTGGTTCTCTTTTGCCTGCCTAGAGCCAAAGCAGGTATCATTGCTTCATGTTGCAAGGGGTCCTGTGATGAAGCAGGGCAGCATTTACAACAGCACATGGTTGGGACATCGTTATGGCACATGATGTTAGACATTTCTGGCCTTTCATCCTCAGGCAGCTCTACATACAGATGTGACTAAGAGTGTCTACATGTACCATTACATTGGTATGTCAGAGTGATTAGTTTAGATTTACAGCTTTGTGTAGTTGCTCTATGTTTAATGCAAGTTTACCATATTTGTTTTGCAGGTGGACTTTGCCCTTTTTTACACTGTGAAATGTATAGCTTCAGGGATACAGATGCAGAAAGTAAGTGTCACTGTAACATGATTGTCACCCTGTAACAAGTGTGTGAATCATTTTAGTTGTAACAGTGTATTGTGTATGGCGCCACATTCCTTAATTGACAACAAATCTCTCAGGTTTATTGATCAAACACAACATCGTGTTTAGACAAATCATCAAACATACAATGAGCCAAGTTAATGTGCATTTAGTGTCAATTTAGGTGTTAGCAAGTATTTCAGCTGTACCCCACTTGAAAATGGGGATGGTATGCCTACAACAGTACCTGTGTGCCATACCTAACTACATTTTGCATAGGCATTCCTTACATTGTCACCAGGTTAGCCATCACATTGCAATCACTGCACAACTGATAGATGCTGGAAATATAAAAACAACAATTGATGGGCAGACTGCAGAACAATGTCATACATTAAACCCAGTACAGAGATCTGGGCCCAAATCCATAGTTATTTTGCTCACCATGCCATTCTATTTTGAACCCAGCCATTTGCAAATCAGTCTTGGCCCTGTTCCCTATTGGGAACAGTCCAGCCTGAACTGCCAGGCCAGGTCCTCCCTGGACTGGAAACAAGCATCCTAGGACCAGTTTCGGGGTTTCACCCCTCTTCAGGCAGGAAAGCTTAACTCCAGTGGCATTGGGAGCACAGGACCCATGTCTGGGCATACCCATCACACTCGGGTTCCAAATGCAAAAACAACAATTGATGGACAGAATGCAGAACTATGGCATACATTCACCCCAGTACAGAGATCTGGGCCCAAATCCATCGTTTATTTGCTCACCATATCCTTCCAGTTTGAACACAGCCATATGCAAATCAGTCTTGACCATGTGCATAGCACCGATGCTGGAAATGAGGCATGAATATCCCAGCTTTAGGGATATCTTGATTACAACCTACAAGATAGCACACTTAACATCTCACCATGTGTTGGAGCACATGTGTGCGACATTTCTATATCATCCAAACATTGCTTCACAATTGCCACTTCCCTGAGGTATATCTGTTGTAATCCTGTCTCAGGGTTCTCTGACCCTCCATCAGAGGTGCCATTTCAGACCTATGTAGAATGGAGTGACAGTGGCCCCATTACACTGATGCCCTGGAGGCTGTGTGGATGCAGGGTAGCTAATGTAATACTCCAATGTTTGCTGCTAAACAATAGTTCTGAGCCAGTCTTATGCACTTTGTGAGGGTAGATGTCCTCATGGCAGGGAACTTGTGTTGTGGCCTACTCGATGTCACATCAATGACAGCCTGCATATCTCAGTTATTCATCTTACTGATAGGACACAAAGCACCAATTCAGCTCCAGTAGGCCTCACCTCATGTATTCAAAAGATTTGGTCTACGTTTGGCCAGCAGGACATTAGCTTTAGGTTTCCCATAGATTGACAACTCAGTGTCAGCCTTATGAGCAGTATCTAACCTATGTGGCATTTATCTCTAGCTTTCATGCAGCCCTATGTGGTAAGCCACCTTCCTGTACTGTGCGAAAAGAAAAGGACGTCAATGCTCAGTAATTCCAATATACAGTGCACTCCTGTTATTTTCTAGTGGTGATGTACTTTTAGCTAACTAGTGCTAATGCAGGCACCCTTGCATCATGGTGCAAGGGGGCAAGCAATAGTTTTGGGCAGGTAGGGACACCTGCCTGCACAAACACACTCTTGAGATGTTTTTTACTCATTCTTTTTGTGCATCATAATGCAGAACTGAGAGAATGTGGGAAAATACTACGAAAAATGTGATTATTTCTCATGGTTTAGGCTAATCTGGGACTTGATATAGTTTGACATGTTTCCAAGTCTAGCACTGATTCTAAATCTGGGAAGTCGTCAAAAAAGAATGTGTTAATGCATTGAGACACCCATCCTTCACCTATGGAATGCCTTCCTGCCACAGAGTAAGGCAAGTCTGCAGTTTTTTCTGCCATGTATAACTCCAAATTGCTCTAGACATGCAGAGCCACACACGTTGCCCTTGCTCACCTTAACACATCTCACTTAGATTTTGGCTTTCCCTTTCCTCCCCCTTGCATGATGCAAGGCCAACTCAAACATTACAGACCATGGGTAATATTTTTCAATTAAAACTTCAGCATGAGTGGGGATCACTAGCATGAGTAAAATGTGTGATTATATATTGTGAATAAATAGAAATCTGTATGTCTACACTGACCTTAATGTGGTTAGATTGGCATACTGTATTTGGAAATGTCATTGTAATGAAGGTATATTGAAAAATGTTCTTAACAATTGTAGGTGTATGTATGGACTGGCCCTAATAATTTCATAACATTGCCAGTTAGATTTTGTAATAAGGGATGTGCATTCACAACTTGGCCTAATATGATATACACTTTTCACAAATGTCAGCAGATTTGAGTAAAACTCTAGCATTGAGATAGGCAGGATATGGCTGCATCCACAAAATCACACATTGCTTCCAGAAGAGGGGGTGTACCCCCGACAAGTAGAACGCAGCAGGCACATGGGCATCATCAACCAGATCACAGGCCAAGAAAACACCCCTGGCAACATCATCAGCTCAGGGGCCACTCAGGTGCAAAGCTTGCCTCAGCACACCCCTGGACCCTCAGGAGAACTGCAGCCAGCAGCTAGGTTGCTTGGAAAACAAGTAGGTACTGCATCCCACAAAATATACTTGACACTTGTCAAAAGATTTAATCATTCGGACCGGAGAATTGCCAAAATGACTATGCATAAAAAAAAACAATGTCCCAGGAGGCCATCCAAAATATTGCCACACAGATCTGAACCAGGATTCTACCTCTGTTCATCTCATTACCTGTTTTTTAGTGTTCTTAGTTACTTAGACCCTCATATATGGGGTCTTGGCTTAGGGCTGTGTGGCAATTCACCTTGCTGCACTACCCAATTTCAAAGTAAAATGGCAGGAATGCACCCTATTTATTCAATAGGATGCATTCCTGTCCTTTCTCTCTGCACTGTTGCCATTATGCCGGTCTAGCGACAATTCAGGCAACCTTGCACCATGGTGCAAGGGGGACTGTGTTGTAGACAGGATTGTTTTTGTGCAGGAAAAGGCACCTTCCTACGTGAAAACAATCCATAAAGGCATTATAAAAAGAGGAAAAACCAAGGAGAAATAAAGATATTTCTCCACATTACTCCTTCCGTGGGCAGGAGTATAATTTTGATGCATTCCCAGGCTTACAAGTCCTTGTAAATCTGTAAATGCGGCAAAACCTATGGAGATATGTAGGAACAACCACTGCAATGCCTATGGAACACCTCCGCTGCACAGAGTAAGGCAACACAGCAATTTGCACTACATTGCCATTAACAAGATTTATAAGGCACTTAACGCAATGCAATGTGGCATTGCCTGGCTTCATTATTCAGACCCATGTATGTACGACTTTGGGTAGTACAAACCTGATGCAAGGCTCTCATAAATATGTTCCCTAGTGCTTAGTGTAGGGTTAGAATAGTGGGGGTTAGATGTAGTTGAATAAGATGTTTTTGGGTGGATTTTGAGTCAGTTTTTATTTGGTGAATCTTTTGTGGGTGGGGTGATTGTTGTATGTTATGATAAAATAAAATACCAACGAAAACTCAAAAACCTTTTAAAAATATGTTTAGGCTTCTATGAGTAGGTAGTACATGTTTAGAATGTAGTTTATGTTTGTAGTGTACTGTCCTATGAGTATGAAGGGGGGTGGGTGTTGATGGTTATCTTGTCATGTGTTAATAGTAGTTACAATAGGTTAAATGCTAATTAAGTAGTATATGGTAGTTCTAATGAGAGTGTAGGTTATATAGGGTTAGATAGTATTTTTATATATTACGTTTTGAATTTAAATACAGTAATTATTGCTCTTTTAGAGAATCTTATTTATTTGTTCCCACTATTGTGTTAGGTGAGTACATGATGTTCAAATAATCCTGAGTGTATACTATAGGAAAATCGTGCATTACCACACTCCTCTAGACAACTGTAGGTCTTCCTCAGATAAGAGTTATATATAGAGCCATATCCATACTTTAGAGACTAGAAATAGGACTCAGTGTTTGATTTGACACACAGCACAACAAAGGTAGTCTCCTCACTGTATCTTCCTTGCTGAAAGGGAGAATGCAGGTAAGTGTTGGTTTTGACATGATACTATAGATTGCTGCTCTCTGCTTACCATGGTGCAAGGGGGCCGGCCGGCATTTTTGGAAACATTTACTTCCAGCTAAGTGTGCCACATAATGCAGCTCACTTTCATATTTCATGACTTTTTCTTTAGGGAACTTCAGCAGTATTCACCAGCATGATGTCCTTAGTTTCAAAGGTAGATATGCTAATTCAGTTAAAGGAATGGAGACTAGGAGGCATTCTCAGACACCCTCAACTTGCATTCACAAACTGGAAGGAGTAGAGTTTACCACAATGAGTGTGCTAAAGACACATGTAAGAAATACATTCCAGAGCCTCATATCGCTGACACTGAAGCCATTAGTAAAGGTTCATTAGGCATGCATTTGGTAATGTTCAGAATGGAGGTGGTAACTTGACAGGTAGTAAAAATGTAGTCAACCAGTTTTTTCATTTGTGAAGGTTGGGGATTCATCAAATGTCAACAGTTCTAGACATGAATGCGAATTGCACCCAGTGGCTTATGTATGGGCTCATGGGGGCAATATGAAAGTGTTGTTTGTGGTGTGTGAATGGCGTGCAAATGGACATTAAAGTGGCTGGTGTCTTTATGTAACTTTATGGCTCACTTTATAGTCTTGGTTACAGTTGTAATATACTTTGATAAGCATTTGTGCTTTGTAGCTAGCATTTCTAGAAGTGCTGAAACCAACCAGTGTAAGTGATGGATTGACTTTCAAAAATTAGTATCAGATTTATGTCTGTGACAGTAAAGATAGTCCATCACAATGGCAACAACATATCCTTACCATGAAAATAATGGTCTGGGTACTTGACATATATATGTGGATGGAGCATTGGTGTAACCAATGGGAAGACTACTTTATCAGTGGCATGTATGCACCCCTTCCATGTCCCAACTGAGTAAGGGCCATCTGTGGCTGACCTCTGTGTCCACCTATCTAATTTAGATGTCAGATCATTTTTTACTGCCCATCACCACCTGAAAAACCATGGTGGTAGGGGGCAGTGATAACTGCTTAACGCCTACCCAGCCATGTGTCTTCCCACAGGTTCTAGAACTTTCCATCACAGAAATGTGAGGAAAATATTTGATGTTTAAAAGGGATTCTAGCTAAAAACACTTAGTTGGAGCCACGCAATTTAACACACCCTGGATACCCCTAGGTGTCTAGTTAAAAAAAATATACAGGTTTGCTAGGTTTATCTAGGTGCCGGCTGAGTTAGTGTCCAAAACCTACAGCTACCCTCTTTGCAAAAAAGGCCAGTTTTCAGTGGAAAAATTAGATGCGTCCATGTTGCGTTTTGGTCAGTTTTCTGTCCCAGGCATTAGACCTACCCAAACACGTAAGGTTCCAT
This sequence comes from Lissotriton vulgaris, assembly GCF_964263255.1. Classification (NCBI taxonomy): domain Eukaryota; kingdom Metazoa; phylum Chordata; class Amphibia; order Caudata; family Salamandridae; genus Lissotriton; species Lissotriton vulgaris. Next base: position 1,506,248,509 of record NC_141691.1, read on the forward strand.
TTTGATTGGAAAACTTGGGGAAATGCCGGGGGATTTTGGCTCCTTGCAGATTCCAGAACTTTCCATCAGACAAATGTAAGGAAAATTTGTTTTTGTTTCTCAAAAGGTTGAGGTTGGCAAGGAATTCTGAGTAAAGCCACCTGATGAGAGCTGTGGAAGTCACCCCACACTGGATACCCATAGATGCCTAGTTTTAAAACATTTTCAGGTTTGATAGGTTTCCCTAGGTGCCAGCTGGGTAGGGTCCAAAAATGACATCTTCCCAGTATGCAAAAAGGTCAGTTTGACTGGAAAAATTGATGCATCCATGTTGTGTTTAAGGCCGTTTCTTGTTGCAGGCATTATGCCTAGCCACACAAGTGAAGTACCATTTTTACCATAGGACTAGAGGAAATTCTGTGTGGAAGGGTGCTTGGGAATCCCAACGGATACCAGAACTGTCCATTACAGAAATGTAGAGGAAAATGTTTTTTATTAGTCAAAGTTTGAAGTTTGGAAGAAATTCTGGGTAAAATATATTGGTGAGATCCATGCTAGTCATCCCACTCTGGAAAGACCACTTGTTTTTTTTTTTCAAACATTTTTATTGAGGTACTTTGGAATCAAAATAAACAATGGCATGTATAAGGTCAGTCAACAGAAAAGAAACAAAGTGATATCAAGAATACTATCAAAAATACTAAATAACAAATACAGGGAGAAAATCATAATATACTTTTTAGACACCAAACATAAAAGTACACGTAATCAAAAACTGAATTCCAGATTTTGTCGAACTTTCTAATCCCTCCGATTCGTTGAGCATATAACAGTTCAGTCTTTCTTACTCTTTTCATTTTATCTAACCATTCCTAGAACAAGGGAACATGTATTGACTGCCAGTTCTGAAGTATCAAGGATCTTGCTACAGCTGAGACTATATACAACAGTTTAACCAGATGAACTGCCAAACCAAGAACCGGGTCGTAGCCGTAAAGTGTTAATTGAAGGGTGTGAGCGATCCTGATATTTTAATTAGAGCCAAGGAAATCAAAAATTTTGTTCCAAAATGTCAGGATTTTCGGACACAGTGCAATAATGTGGGACCAATTGGCTGGAGCAAAATGCCTACATCTAAAGCAAGTAGCGGACGTATTAGCATACATTTTAGAGATTAGAGCAGCAGTGCGATATAGTAACCATTTATTAAAGAACAGCATTCTGTGCCAGTTGGACCCTCTCAATACACTAAAGTTTAATTCATTTAAGGTTTTCCAAGTGTTAAGAGATATATTATGATTTTCATGTTCCTGCCATTTTTTGATTGCTTTTATACTAAGGTCTTTCTCAATACTTTGAGCAAGACAGCGTTTCCATTCCCCCGGCTTTCTAACCAGTGAAGAGGTAATTCCATATCTGATTAGGGGTACTAATATGTTCAAAGTCTAGTAGATTCAGCGTTTTGTAGAACCTAATATAAAAGCCACTTAGCAGGAAATTTCCATGAATCAGTTGTGACATCTGTACCCGAGTTAGCCACTTGCCATCTCTGCAGAAATCTGCTAATTTATGGAACCCTGCACGGTGCCAGTTACCTACAGTTTCCGAACTGATTTTTATCTCGGTATGTACAAAGACGTGTCTTATAGGAGTCATAAGGTTAAACTGTGGAAAGGAATATCTTTTAAACAAACCATCTCTTCTTTTGAGGAGCCAGTTCATAGTCTTATATCTGACGAGTTTCGGAGATCTAGGCACTAATAACGGGGAGGGAATTTGAGCTTCAAGACAAATTAAATCCATAAAGAAATTAATAAATAAATCTGGAGCTTGTGTTTCGGACTTAAATCTATTTAGGTATTGGGCCAAATAATAATCTTTAATGTTTGGTAGCCCCAGACCTCCTTGCTCCGTATCTGCATATAGTGTCCTTATTGCGATGCAAAGAGTTTTCTTACCCCATATAAACCCAGAAAACAAAGACTCTGTTTTTAAGAAAAAAGAGCCTGGAAGGAAACAAGGGATTGTTGAAAATAAAAAATTAAAAAGTGGGAGGATAGACATTTTAATCAGGGCGACTCGGCCCAAAATGGATAATGGGAGCGGGTTCCATCTAATAAACATGGAGCGAACTCTCTGAAAAAGCGGGTCAAACTTAAGCACATACAGATCCGGAACAGACACGGAAAACAAAACTCCTAAATACCTTTTAGGCCTAGGATTGATACAGTTAACTAGTTCTGGGTGTAACTCTGGATCTGCACCCCCGCAGACCAGAATTTCGTTTTTTTTCTTATTAATCCGATAACCTCCTAGGGCTTCAAATTCTTCGAAGATCTGTAAAACCTGGGTCTGGAATTGCATGTCGGGTTGGAATAATAACATGATGTCATCCGCGTACAATTTAATTTTGGACATAGAGGTAATCGGAGACGTAATAGTCAAGGAATTCCTAAATGCAGTGGCCAGTGGTTCAATAAAAAATGCAAAAAGAATAGGTGACAAGGGACACCCTTGTCTAGTCCCACGTTGCACCACGACTGATCCCACCATAACAGAATTAAAAATAAAGTTGGCTTTGGCACCAGTGTATACATTTTTAATTAAAGTAATAATCTGTAAAGGAATTCGAAAGTGTGTTAAAATAGAAAAAAGAGTGTCCCAAACTACCAAGTCAAAAGCCTTTTCTGCATCTAACAACAAAATCAGTGCAGGAATACTCCTTACCTGAAAAAATCTAATGCCTCAATTTAAAAGTATGTGCTAGTAATTAATTGACGACCTTCTATGAAACCGTTTTGATCAGAGTGTATTAAATCAGCAGCAATGGTGTTAAAACGAATAGATATTAGTTTGGTGGTAATTTTGGAATCAGAGTTTAATAAAGTAATCGGTCTATATGAACTGGGATCTTTAGAGTCTTTCCCCTTCTTTAAGAAGCTCACTACCATACCTTCATGAAAAGAATCTGGAACTTGACCTCCATTTAGCATAGAAATTTAATAATTTTAACAACAAATCGGAGAGAGAATTAAAGAAAACTTTAAAGAATTCTGAAGTCAGCCCATCCGGCCGCAAGCCTTACAGAGCGGTAAATCCTTAATTACCGATTCTAGTTCAATTTTAGTGAATGGACTTAACATCTTCTCCTGCTCAATATTTGAAAGGAAGGGAATTGGGTATCTACCAAGAAAGTTTGAGAGCTTTTGAGAGACAATGGCTTGATGTTTGCTGTAGATCTGTTGGTAGTGTGAAAGCATTATGGAACCGATTGCCACCAGCTGTGATATCTCAATATTTTGGATGGGACATTTTAAACAACGTATCTGATTTGCGGCAGCTTGTTCTTTCGCCTGCCAGGCTAAAAGCTTGCCTATGAAATTGCTTTCCTCATAAATTTTTTGATTCTGTCTGAGAAAAATTGCTTCACTCTGCGAGAATAGATTAGAACAGAGTTCACGTTTGGCTTCATTCAATTGGTTCTAAACCTGACTAGAAAAATCAGCTTGTCGTTTTAGGATTAAAATCTGATTTTTTTTCCTGTAGTAAGTTTCTATCTTTCTTAATATTCGACCATTCAGCTGCGTCTTTACTTATAGCGATACCACAGATAAACGCTTTCAGGGAGTCCCAAATTATATGTAAGGGGGCGGTATCAGAATTACGGGCTATAAAATCTGAGATTTCTATTTTAAGGAAATTAACCCAATCGTTATCTTGTAGGTATAGTTTATTAAATATCCATCGCTTCGGGGTTCTAGAATCTTCTCCCAAGACAAACTCGGCTATCAGCATTGCATGGTCTGAAAAACCATTATGAAGAATTCTTTGATGAGAAAATTTTAATTGCTGAGAAGCGTGGAAGAAATCAATCCGTGAGGAAGATTTGAACCTGCCTGACCAGCAGGTAAATTCTTTTTTCTGTGGGTTCTGTATTCGTCAAGGATCACATAAGTCAAGAATAGACATATTGTTATTAATTGATCGACGTGACTTAGTTTTGAGCTGTTTCTTAGAGGATGTGGTATGATCCGGCTTTGTGTCCATCAGAATATTAAAATCTCCTCCAATAACAATATCCCCCCCTACCATAAGCAGTGATTGAAACAAATCTTCATAGTCTTGTGAGTTATCATCCAACGGAGCATAGAAAGTAACAAAGGTAATCGGCCTTCGTCTATGCAGAACTGAACATGTAGCACAACACCATCTGCCTCCACTACCCTCCTCGGAATGCATAACTTCTGCATTCAGATTCCTATTCAAGAAAAGGGCAACACCTCGTTGAGATACTGTAGTGGATGAAAATCCACGAAATGTGGCCCATGTCTTAAACATAGTAAAAACATCATTTTTTGCAGCGGAGATATGAGTCTCTTGTAGCATAATGACCGCAGGATTTTCTGTTTGAATCCATAATTCAATGGCTCTCATTTTTTTCCTATTATTTAGGCCATTTGACATTAAAAGAGATTATTTTAAGCCCTCTATTGATAGACATTTGGTTCTAATTTATACAAGCTTCCAGTAACCATTCCAACCAAATATATTTTTTCAGTTCAATTAATTCACTCCCTATAAATGATATGTAGCAGAAAAAGTTTTCGACCAACAATACAAAACGCGTCCCCAGCACCAGTGGTCCCCCCCATACTACCCCCATCCCTATGGCCCTGTCTCCACACTGGCCATACAGGAAAACCCCTTTTCATTGAGGCACCTTGCTGTTGTGCCCCTTAACCTCTCTAGGAGCCCTATCCTGGTCCCCCACCCCCTGCCCTGAGAAAGCAAAAGAAAATAAAAGTACATTGCAACATTATATTGAAAATCCTTAAATCAAAATAGAAATCCCTCGACAAAGCATAAGGTTGAATCAGAAAAGTTAATCAGAACAGAACAGATCAGAGACCACATTGACTTTCACTAGTACCGCTAGTCTTGTGAGATCTTACGAAGCAATGCTTGTGCTTCATCAATATCGGTCAGCATGTAAAATTTGCCTTTAACAAGAACTTTTAACTTTGATTGCTGGACAATCATGGCTTGAGCACCCTTATCTTTAAATAGTTGAAGAATTTTTACAAATTCCTTTATCCTCCTGGCCGCCGAGGCGGACATGTCTGAGAAAATCCTATATTTTGTAGTAGCATTTGCGGCAAATTGCCTTTATTTAAAGGCCTCGGAGAGGATTATCTCTTTGACACGAACATCCGTGAAATTCACCAGAGTAGTTCGAGGAAGTGTAGAGTTTGTAAGGGGCTGCGCTGGAACTCGATGGGCACGAGTAATCGTAAGATCTCCTTTATTGTGAAGGAAGAAAGAAGTGATCCATTATTTCATATCTGATCCCTCAATTTTCTCATGAACTCCAACAATTCTGAGATTTGATCTCCTATTATAATTTTCCAAGTCATCAAGCTTAGATTCCAGTGATTTGGAGTTTATAGAAAAGCTTTTAACCTCCTTTCTTACTTCAGTCATGTTGTCTTCAGGCCTGATATCCTGGTTTCAGCTTCTTGTAATCGAACAGGGAGGGAAGATATAGATTCTTCAATTTTGTCTAAACGTTGATTGATAACAGCGAGTTCCGTCCTTTGAAATTGCTTCATTTCCCTCACCTCCCCAAGTATCATATTTAACATGTCTTTGACTGAAATCTGAAACTCTCCTGTGGTCTCAGTTCCCATCTCTAAAATTGGGCTGTGAGAGTCAGTGAAAGGAGGGGATCCATGATCAATATGTGACATTGCGGTCACTTGGTTTCCTTGACTCTTTTCCAGTTCCACTAAATCAACAGAACTGGGTATCAAACCCACATTTTTAAAGGCCGGTGTAGGAGCACCAGTAGCACCCATGGCTCCAATGGCACCTGCGGCAGAAGTTTCCGATAAGGAGCGGGATCTCACTCCTGAAACAGGTGGTATAGGAGTAAAAGATGTCGAAACAATGGATTTCCTCTCAAATAAAGGAAATTGTTTAGGAGTTTTGGTAGTTTTAGGGACTACCGGAGTCATGCCGTCTTTAGATACCTGTTCGCCAGTTTGAGGAGAAGGTGGTGGTTCAATCAGCTCTATTGATGTAGTTCCAGGGTTGTTGATAGCCACCGCAGATGGCCCTGGCACTGAATTGTTCCCTGAATCAGGCTGAGTCAAAGGGATAGGAACAGTTTCTGGACACTCCTCTTCTTCTTCCCCAGAGTTTTCCGAGATATCGGCTCCTACATCTGCATCTGCATTTTTTGCCATATCAGCGTCGTCTTTCATTTGCTGGCGACAAATTTGTGCCTTCGCACGTGCGGTTAGTTGTTTCCCCATCTTCCAACTGTTTTCTGAGGAGAAAAAAAAAGCCAAACTTTAAACTCTTTAACTGCTACCCTCTTTGCGCCTGTCCACTGCTAATGCTGCAAGGTATGCTGGAACTTGGAGTTGGCCCAAACTGCGGCCGCTGCCTAATTATATGCAGCTTCAGCGGCAGAGGAAACTCTCAGCGCGGCATTAGAGTAGGTCCCAAGAGTAATATGCAGACAGTATGGGGAATAAAGGCATAGAGGCGTAGAGGCGTAGAAGAGCAGGGAGGAGAGGCAAGTAGGAAGCACCCTGCCATCTTTATCCGCGTTACCAGCAGTAGGAATAGCAATTATAATTTCTTCAGCTCTACGCTGACATAGTGAAACCAAGGTCCGTTTGTCCATTTGGAATGCAGCACAAGACCGTTGAAATAGAAGACCGCACAACTGATTACTAATCAACAGCTGTGCTCAGAGTTCTCTCAAAGTTCTCCTAAAGGTGCATGTTTGTGTAAAAATGTTTATCTGCTGTGCACCGCAAAAAACGGAAAAGCTAGCAAAGCCAAAAGAAATACAAGAGCTTCAGATTCACCCCATTTGCGGACCTGCAGAATTGCGAGTTTTGTACGTTATTTGTACAATTGTACGATTCAGCAACAGGGTAGTTCTCTATACGCCGATAATATGAGTTCAGGCGTCACAGCGGAGAAAGTGTTCAGCTGGCAGATGAACACACGAGAAATCAGCAAAAAGTCAGTGGGAATGGGAGCGGAGGTATGTTCATTCTCAACGTTGTTGCCAGAAATGAAAAGAAGTGTTTCCTCGATCCTGCCTGATACAATGTATCCAATGCATTCAAAGTCCGTCTCGAAAGTACAGAGCAGCTCACCTCACCTCACATCCCCCGTGAGACAGGCTCAGACTCCGGCTCGGCTCGGCTCGGGCTCCGTAGCAGTTGATCTCCACGGCCGCCGGTAGCGAGGATGACAGGGACAGGGATTCAACGCCGCCTCAGAAACACCGCACCCAGCAGCGAACAGCACGCCACGCAACGCCGGTCGCCATCAGACTCGTGGTCAGGGGAGGATCCAGGAACAGGAAACCCTAGGCTACGTGGAGGCGTGGAACTCCACCGTCGCGGTCCGTAGGGCCAGATTCTCAAAGGTGAAACACCACTTGTGTAGTTTTCACAAAAGTACAAGTTTGCTAGGTTTCCTAGTTTCCAATTGAGCTAGAGTCAAAAATCTAGAGCTATCCACATTAGAAAAAAGGGTCAGTTTTCAGTGGAAAATGTGATGATTAAATGCTATGTGTTTAACCCATTTCCTGTCACAGTCACCAAGCCTACCCACACCAGTGAGGTATTATTTTTATCAAAAGAGTTGAGGGAGCATAGTATAGTAGAATATTTATTATTGCCTATTGAACTTTGCTGCATTTGTGCCTTTCAAATGTATGCCAATGCAGAAGACATTTTAAAAAATACCCTCTAATTCATATGCTAGTACCGGTACCTCCTACATTTAGAGATATACAAATAACCACTACTCCAAAACTCGGCATCTTAAGCCCTTTTCAGAAATACATAGGTTTCCTTGATACCTAATTTTCACTCTACCTATTTCTCTTCATGATTTGGTCTGTACTTGGTACTCAATGAAAAACCATTGTACGGTGCAAAACTATTTTTGGCTCTGGATACCTAGGGGTCTTGGAGAACCTACAAACCATACATTTCCCACAACCAGAAGGGTCCATTGGAGGTAATGGAAAGGGGCGACCACTCGGTCCCCCCGAACGTATGGTTGGGTGCCCCGATCCCCCCGGGAAACCATTTTGGGCGGGAGGCGTGTCTCGGCTGGTATGCCCGAAGTGGCATAGTCGGGGCGCGCCTTTTCCCGCCCAAGAGGGGTTGTCCTAGACACTTACACCGTTGGCCACGCCCTGTAGGCGGTCGGAGGAGGGTCCACGCCCTCCCAAAAGAAGAATAAAAGGAGCAACAATCCAAAGAAGCATCCTCTTGTTCCTGTGCTTGGAAGCTGCACCTCCTCGTTGCACGTGAGCCCGAGACGGAACAAGGAGCCAATTTTGAGAACTTGTAATTTTTGTGTTTCTCCTTTCAGTTGTTTCCGAAGCTTTGGATCCAGGACCTCGAGTCGAATATCCGTGACGATGCCTGGCAAGAAGGTCGGAAAGAAGGTTGGGACCGAACAAATGCTTCGCATGCTGGTGAAAGACATGGCGAACATGAAGAAGCAGATGGCGGCAATGAATGGTACGGGTAGACCGAAGAAAGTCATCGGACCAGCATTGCCGGGAGTAGTCCCTGCCGGGAGAGGTAAAAGGGCCAGGAATAGGGCGGCAGGAGGGGAGGCCCCGGTTCCCGAGTCACCTCCGGCGAGCCCGGTCAGTCCAGTCGAGGCCCCAGTTCCGATCCCGAACGCGGGACAACCAATCCCTGTGTTAGTTACACCGGTTAACGAGGGGGATATGCCTCCTGAGCTGGCCGCCCAGTTGGCGGCGTGGTTAGGCAGAAACAACGAGGGTGCTGTGGCACCGGGAGACACGGCCGAGGAGGCCAGGTTAATAATGAAGCAGTTGCGGCAATCGAGAGATGCTGCGAAGGCACCTTGTCCTCTTGTTTCCCCGCAGGTTCCCTCGGAACAACCGGCGTCGAGCCTTGGAACAGCAGCGACAACAGACCCAGCTACTGGTTCGGGTAAGCAGCCATTGCCAATGGCGGGGGAGGGATCGTTACCCTCAAGGAGGGAAAAGGTGGTCCAACATATCCCGATGGATGTGAAAGAAAGGATTTGGGCAGATAAATATGTGAACATGTTTTCACTGTTGACCGATCACTATGAGATAGAGCACGTTAGAAACCAGAAGGAGCTGTTGCATCCGAGTGTATGGCGTGCCAAAATGGCGGGTTTCAGAGTAGAGGAAACGATCGCTTATTGGGCCAGGGCGTTTGGAATGTTCACTGCAATCATGGGGGAACGTAGGCCTGAAGTATTGTCAGGATTAGCTTGTTACCAGACACGTATTATGGAATTTTATGAAACGTATGAAGGCAATCAATGGATGGGTTATGATAACAAATTTCGTAAGGCCAAGGAGCACGACTCATCCCTGACGTGGGATTGTTTCGACTCCATTTCTTGGCAGAAACAGGTTATGCCGAACACGACAAAGTCGTCTTCGTTTGGCGGGAATGGGGCTGAGCCTTCCCGCCATTATTTGGCGGCGCCCTTTCGGGCGGGCGCCAACAGTGATCAGCACACAAAGAATAATGGGAGCTCGGGTAGAAAAGGGGTCGGTTGGAGCTTTAACAGAGGCAAGTGCACTAGGCCACAAGGGACATGCAAGTTCAGGCATGAGTGTGCAGGGTGCGGACAGTCTTCACACCCCGAGAGTTCGTGTAGAGCCAAGAATGGTGATACAGGAGGTAGAGGAGGGGCCAAACAGGTCTAACATCGACCGAGGGGCACGGTTACCTACTCCCGTTGACATCATGGCAATGATCCCTTGGCTGAACGAATACCCTGATCATGTCTCTGCCGGGGTGTTGCGAGACGGTTTCTCATATGGTTTCCGCATCCCGGCGGGGGATTTTCGGGGGGAAGCACAGTGTAAAAACCAATTATCGGTTCAACAAAATACGGCGGTGGTACAGGCAAAGATTGCAAAGGAGGTGGCCCAAGGTCGGGTTGCAGGACCATATGTGAACCCGCCAGTTGTTAACTTTGTTTGTTTACCGTTGGGAGTAGTCCCCAAGAAGGACCCAGGTGAGTTTAGGTTAATCCATAATTTGTCCGCTCCTAGGGGTCTTTCGTGAACGATGCGATTGACCCGGGAGTTTGTTCGGTGCGGTATGCATCCTTTGATGAGGCCGTCGCCGTTTTGAATCGCCTGGGGCCCGGAGCGCTGATGGCTAAATCAGATATCGAGTCAGCGTTCCGGTTGCTCCTGGTACACCCACAGGATCAGCGTATCTTAGGTTTTGTGTTTCAAGGACGCTACTACATGGATAAATGTATGCCGATGGGTTGCTCCATCTCTTGTGCGTATTTTGAGATGTTCAGTACTTTTTTGCAATGGGCTTTCACCAGAGCCACGGGTTTTACGCAGGTTATGCATTACCTTGATGATTTTCTGTTTCTGGGGGCAGCTGGGGACACGGAATGTGCACAGGCTTTGAGGGAATTCTGTAATCTCATGAAACAATTTGGCGTGCCACTGGCACCAGGCAAGACAGTGGGGCCATCTACTACACTCGAGTTTCTAGGAATTGAGCTCGATTCTGTAGAGGGGTGCTTACGTTTGCCCAAGGAGAAGGTAATGAAATTTAAGGCCTCGCTTGAAATGTGCCTCGGCGAGAGAAAAGTAACTCTCCATCAGTTGCAACAAGCTGTGGGTCAGCTTAACTTTGCCCTTAGAGTGATACCGATGGTTCGCCCCTTTTCCCGCTCTATCGCACAAGCCATGGTTGGCCTCAAGGAAGGGCACCACCGCACAAGACTGTCAGCAGAGGTTCGCCAGGATATGCGCATATGGCTGGCATTTCTGACGGATTTCAACGGTCGCGTCATGTGGAACAAACCGCCAGCTTCCTCCGAGGAGCTGGGGTTGTGGACCGACTCGGCAGGGAGTGTGGGTTTTGGCGCCATATTTGGTAATCAATGGTCGGCACAAACATGGCCGGCGTGGTGTCACAATGGTGGGCTCACAGGTAACATTGGGTTTCTAGAGCTGTTCCCCATTCTGGTGGCCCTAAAAACATGGCCGGAGGGGTTTCGTGATCGCTCTGTAGTGTTCTGGTCTGATAATATGACCGTTGTTGAATGTATCAATAATCAGGCAGCACGCTGCAAATGGATTTTGAGATTGCTGAAAGAAATTGTCCTGCTATGTATGAGACTAAACGTCCACTTTAGGGCAAGACACGTGCCGGGGGTACTGAACCAGGCAGCTGATGCACTCTCTCGTTCCCATATGCAGGCCTTCCTGGGTTTTCTGCCCTCAGCGGACTTGGTGGCGGCACCATTTCCCGAAGCTCTCTGGTCTCTCGGTGCCCCGGATTACAAAACCTCGTGGGAGAGAGTCTAGCACCCAGGACAAGGAAGGCATATGAAGGAGCGTTCCGTTCCTATTTGTCATTTTTGGGTTCAGCTAAGGGGGAGCATTGGGGGCAGGAGGAGTATGTCTTGAAATTTCTGGTATCATTACATCAGGCAAGCAGATCAGTGGCTACAGCCAATAGGCACCGGGCCGCCATTTCCTTCATGGCGCGGGCTCATGGCATCCAGGACCCCACATCGTCCTTTCTCGTAAGGAAGGCACTGCGTGGGTGGCAACGCCTTGAGGGACGTAGAGTGGATGAGAGGCACCCGATAGGTCTGGAAAGGTTGTCCCTATTAATGTCCGTACTCCCTGCGACATGTTCATCTCAATCAGAGACGGTGCTGTTCCGGGCCGCTTTTGCATTAGCATTCCATGGGGCTATGCGGGTAAGCGAACTGGTAGCGAGGAATAAGCAGGATACGGGGGGAGGTCTGTGCCGAGAACACATCCAAATTAAGGGGGAGACGATGGTAGTCTCAATAGCCAGGTCCAAGACCGATCAGGGAGCGATCGGGTACAGTGTGGTAGTCCAGCGGATTCCGGGGTCTCCCATGTGCCCGGTAAAATGCGTGGAGGAGTATTTAGCGCAGAGGGCGGCAACATGGGGGGGAAGCTAGCTGAGGCACACCGACGCCACCCCACTGACTAGGTTCCAGTTTCAGCGGGTGTTAACAATGGCAATCGCGGCAGCGGGCTTGAACCCGAGCGATTTTGGGACCCATTCCTTCCAGGTAGGGGCTGCTACGGAGGCTACAGCCAGGGGTCTGAGTGTTGAAAAGGTGAAACAGTTGGGGCGTTGGTCCTCGAATTGTTATAAAAGGTATGTGCGGTTGCACATGTTGTGAAGCTAATGTCATGCACTCACGCTTCTTGTTTTCTGTTTGGTTTACAGTTTCGCGAGCAGGCTTTGCGGGGCAGACTGTGCAGTTGACCCGACACCTGGGGACCAGCGGTCAAAGATCACCGGCTGAGGGAAGAGTGGTGTGGGTCGTTGGCCACTCATACGTGAGGCGCGCCGCGGACGTATTCAAAGCAGGTGACATGATTCACATGGCTGGGGAATACGGGTACAGGGTGACCTTCCACGGAAGGGGAGGGCTCTGTATTGACCAGTTTCAAAGTTTTATGGAGGGACTGTTAGGGCGGACGAGGTCACCGCCATCTGTAATCATAGTGCATCTTGGGGGCAATGATTTGGTGACCATTGGTCGACGAATACTTCTCGAGTCAATTTTATCCGCAGTAAGTTGGTTGGCGAGGAGGGTTCCGGGGTGCACGATTGCATGGTCACACATGATTCCTCGGAAGGTGTGGCGGGGGGCCCTCTCCATGTCAGCTTTGAATCAGTCGGTAAAGAAGGTTAATAAACAAACTGGGTAGGTTGTTTCGTACAGGAAAATTGCATTGTATTCCACATGGATGTATCCGGGGGACCATATGTATCTGGAGGACGGGGTTCATTTGTCCCGGGAGGGGAATGTCTTACTCATAGGAGACTTCATAGCTTGGTTAAAGAGTTTGTGTAGCCATGACCTTTAGTAGGAGTTTTGTGGGGGGTCCGGATAGCCGGTCAACTATCCGGCCTGTGGCGGTAAGGTCATGATCGGTGAGCAGTAATTGGAAGATCCCTAGAGGTGGGGCACCACCCATTATGGATGGGAGCGCCCGGGGGGAGGCGGCCATTGGCCCCTCACACGGGGAGGCGGTACCCACTAAGGATGGGGCCGCCGAAAGGGAAGGCGGTCATAGGCCCCTCCCTGGGGAGGAGGGGCTACGGGCCCCTCCTGGGAATTTCCCGGGGCCAGGACATCCGCGACGGCGGATGTGGTAAGCAGTGTGGGGTGGGAAGAGGGTCTACGCTACCTTCTAGACACCTCACACGAGTCCTCGGACGGCCACCAAGATGGCGTCGAGTAAATATGGGGCCCCCGTTAAGACAAGGGAAATTGGAAGTTGGCACAGAGGTACAGTCCTCTGTGCGCCCGCCCCTCACAAGTAAGGGGGGAGTTCTGGTATTAGGGATCTGACACCGGTTACGACCTTGCCGTTGGCCCGTAATGTTAGGATGTACAATTTGAATTTTGAGAAATGCATTTACAGGATGTTTTAGAATCGGCTAGGAGAACCTTTGTATTAGAGATATGTTAAGGTTAGCCAATAAACATCGTAATGTGTAAATGAAATTGTACATGATATGAAACTGTTATTTTAATGTTTTAATTTTGTTTCATATTTTTAATAAATACGGCTGGGAGGGTAACTCCCTCCCGCCTTCCAAAAGTTCAAGAACCGTTACCGTCTTCCCATTCTTGGGGATTGTGTTGGGAGGGGGTGACGGGTATCCCGGCCATATGGAAAGGGGCGACCACTCGGTCCCCCCGAACGTATGGTTGGGTGCCCCGATCCCCCCGGGAAACCATTTTGGGCGGGAGGCGTGTCTCGGCTGGTATGCCCGAAGTGACGTAGTCGGGGCGCGCCTTTTCCCGCCCAAGAGGGGTTGTCCTAGACATTTACACCGTTGGCCACGCCCCGTAGGCGGTCGGAGGAGGGTCCACGCCCTCCCAAAAGAAGAATAAAAGGAGCAACAATCCAAAGAAGCATCCTCTTGTTCCTGTGCTTGGAAGCTGCACCTCCTCGTTGCACGGGAGCCCGAGACGGAACAAGGAGCCAATTTTGACCCACCCACCAGCCCCTGATGACAGCGATTTGTATTGCAATAAAGTCGATTAACGAGGATATTATCTCTTTTTCAGGTTGTTTCTAATAAAGTTTGGATTGTTTGATGTGACAATAAAATGGTTGCTCTTTTAGCATGAACTTAGGCGAAGTATCGCAGCTGAGTTGAAAGAGGTGTATTGTGGAGATAGAAGTTTATACTTTGAAATGCCCAGTATAACTGTTTATTTCGTTCTCATTAGGTTAAACAATGTCGTATTTATTTTTTGGTCGGGCGGTAAGGTCATGATCGGTGAGCAGTAATTGGAAGATTCCTAGAGGTGGGGCACCACCCATTATGGATGGGAGCGCCCGGGGGGAGGCGGCCATTGGCCCCTCACACGGGGAGGCGGTACCCACTAAGGATGGGGCCGCCGAAAGGGAAGGCGGTCATAGGCCCCTCCCTGGGGAGGAGGGGCTACGGGCCCCTCCTGGGAATTTCCCGGGGCCAGGACATCCGCGACGGCGGATGTGGTAAGCAGTGTGGGGTGGGAGGGGGGTCTACGCTACCTTCTAGACACCTCACACGAGTCCTCGGACAACCACCAAGATGGCGTCGAGTAAATATGGGGCCCCCGTTAAGACAAGGGAAATTGGAAGTTGGCACAGAGGTACAGTCCTCTGTGCGCCCGCCCCTCACAAGTAAGGGGGGGAGTTCTGGTATTAGGGATCTGACACCGGTTACGACCTTGCCGTTGGCCCGTAATGTTAGGATGTACAATTTGAATTTTGAGAAATGCATTTACAGGATGTTTTAGAATCGGCTAGGAGAACCTTTGTATTAGAGATATGTTAAGGTTAGCCAATAAACATCGTAATGTGTAAATGAAATTGTACATGATTTGAAACTGTTATTTTAATGTTTTAATTTTGTTTCATAATTTTTAATAAATACGGCCGGGAGGGTAACTCCCTCCCGCCTTCCAAAAGTTCAAGAACCGTTTCCGTCTTCCCATTCTTGGGGATTGTGTTGGGAGGGGGTGACGGGTATCCCGGCCATATGGTGTAGTGCTTCTGTAAATCAGCCACTGTGAAAAAAGTTACAGATGAAAATATTGTCGCAACTGGCTGTTTTTTCAAACTCATTTTAATATTTCTTTATTTGAACAGTTGTTTTACTTTGGAAAAAAAAAATGATCTACACATATGACCCTTTTATGAATTTGGAATACTATTTAGTTTTCAGAAATCCCTAGCTTTCCTGGATCACTTATGGGGATCACATTGGTATTCACCACAAACTTTAAATAGGTTCAGAATACAAAAAATGGGAAAAATGCGTACCTCTTTGAAAAATGCCAAAACTGTGGTACAAAATTAGGTTTTAGATTTAGCTCTAAATGTTGCTGAAACCTAGTAAGATGGTGACTTGGTCCTCTCCAGTGTAATCCACAAATCATGGGCACTTCTCAAATTCCCAGGCTGTTGGAAAGAATGTACCACAAATCTGATATGGATACCATATGTGGAAAAAAGTTATAAATCTCTAAGTGCAAACTAATAGAAAAAGCCAAATAAAGGGCTCTGCACTGGTGGAGGGGAGAGTCTCTGTGGCTAAGGGGTTAAAACCAGCACTTCCAGTGTTCACTATACAGATATGGCCTTATATATTTTGTTTTCAGTTCTCAGTATACACAGTGGGAGATAATAGTGATAGCTCTGAAGTAACCAATAGTGCCTCGTCTTAGTGAATATGACAACTGGGGATTGGGTTGGCTGACAAAAACACAATCAAACTAATATCTTCGACGTTGCAGTTGTAATTAATCTCTGGTATAGAAATGAACAAAACTTGATTTACTTCACTAGAAATCTTATTTCACTTTTATTGCTGAGAAGAAAGGAATCGCTGAAACTCTGAACTTATTTGATTGTGACATTAGCAGCAATAGATTAAAAATGACAGTACACATTTCTTTGTGATACATTTCACTTTAAAAAAGATTATATTTAAAATAATCTGCTGCCATGCATTCAATGATGTATGACAGGTCAGATATCATAGAATACATCACTGAGCACAGTTGCCCTATATTAAATTTATTTTCATTCAATCTGTTTAAAGATGACAGGCTCTCATTTCTCTATGACCATCCAACATTATATCTTTGTCCCTCAAATTTCATTTGTTATAGTTGACAATATTGCAAAAGAGCCATTTGGTTTTTCTGTTTATTTCTACAATTTCAGGTCAAAGGTTCACAAAGCTTTAAGTAAAGTTACATTTTATTTTGTTATAATAGAAAGTGACTGAGTAATGCAAATCACTGACCATACATACAACGTAAAAATTTACAAAGGCATCTAACACGCAAATCCCAAATCATTTATGGAAATCAGGGAGTAAGTTAAGCTCACACTTGACAAGGGTATGATTTTTTTGTTTGAATTATTTGCAGTGGTACATAGTAGTTTTTGCTTGGGTTAGGTTTATAAATTAGACATACAAAGTGCCGGATTTAATAAAATTTTGCACTGTGTTTTCATCACAAAAGGGCTGCAAACTAGTACAATTTATTTTCTTATTATTTACTTCCCAGGTCCAATACCTAGAAGTAAGGCAAAGCAGTACAAAGTGCTGCTCTGCTTTAATTGGCATCAAGGCGGCGTTTCATGGGTGATACATGGGTGTTGCCAGGCAACCACCCATGCTTCATGACACGAAATCCTATCTAACAAAAACTTCACACAGGGATTTGCATCACACATTAACGCCATTTGAAAGCAGGTGTTTTAATTTCTCTTTTTTACAACCTTGCATGTGTGCTGCAATGTACAGTACATATGCAAAGTAGGAAAAGTTTCAAAAGGTGTCTTGGCATAGTATTTTGTACTGTAAAGGAATCCTTCCAACAATAAACCTATGCTAGTCTCATGCACACATGCAGTTCGGCGCAAAGGTGTGTGTGAGGTGATAAGAAAAAAATATGTGCTGGCCCTGAGAGAGAGGAAGGAGAGAGCCATATCTCTGTTGATATGGTGCTTTCTTGCTCTCTCCTTCTCACACAAAGTAGATCAGCATTACAAACATGACCACAGGTAGACCACTCTAGCCTGTGTGTGTAGATTTACATTTGCAAACTCGACCTTTATAAATACTTTGTATGACAGGAATATAACCCTCCTTTTAAATATCACTATGTCACTCTTAAACATGCCTTAATGCTCACCAGGTGGCAAAGTGCATGGTGTTTAAAAGTAGGACTAGTAAAAGTTTAATGTTAAACATTTCTTTACAGTGACGAGGTCTCCAAAGAGCAGGGTTAGCTGTTCCCTGGAAAAGCATTGGGATACAATGATAACATGTAAAATTGTTAACACTGCCAAGGAACCAACTAAACAGCTAATTCTTGGACATTTTAAAATGTGTATATCAAGCCCAATTAATTGGTAAAGTCACATTTGTAATATATGTTTTAGAAAAGGTACTTTTAGAAATTAACCTGTTACCTGCCTAAAGTCACTAGAAGTCAATTTGTATGAACTTCTTATTGTCACGAGAAGCCTCACCCCTCCTTGGTCCCTCTAGACAACATGGCACCTATCCAAGTTAAAGTAGCGCAGCCCACTCTATTTTTGAATCACCACAAACGAGGAGTTGCTCATTCTCCTGGCCACACCTCAGAGGTGGGCACAGGATCTCTGCACAGAGTAAGAAAGGTTCTACAATGTTAGAATGTTAGCCCTTGCTGAGATCTGAAAGGCTGGACTTGCTCCCTCTTGTACCCAGGACACAGAAATGGACTCCAAGGGTCAGATGGCTGACCTCCTATCTAAAAAGCCCAGCTGAACAGTTCCAACTGGGTCTACCATGCATCCCGCTGGTGCTAAAGTGAGTCAGGACCCCAAGTGCACTTTCCTGAGGATCTGGGACCCTTAGCTGTCTCAAAGTTAATTTCTCCTAACATCCTTAGACATATGAGACTTAAAAACATTTCGCCCCCAAAGACTTCAGGAGGACTGGGAGTAATCTGGCAAGTCAATTTGACAAAAGTGTATTATCGCTTGGCCAAGATTCAGGTTTTCGCAGCTCTGAGTTGTTCCGCAGCAGCAAATCCATTTTAGTGGGATGTAGTAAAAAATTTATCTGAACTTGGGAAGGCCTTTTTGGATACAGCTTTCAGCTGTTGCTCACTAGAGGAATACGAGTTCCCAAAAAGTGATTACGTCTGAACGCAGAAATCTTCATCAAGTGAAGGCACCATTTTTGAGTGCACATTTTGAATTTATCGTGCTTGGACCGTTCCTGCCAAAAGTCAATGGCTTCACCAGTATCTGAGGATCTTTGACTACGAATTCAGAGATGAAAACAGAAGGTAAAACCTCCCACTGGGACAAATCTGGTTTCTGCATTGGACCACACTCCATTTCGGTCAGCCTTAAGTCACACCTCAAGGGCAACCAGAGGAGCGCGGATCGCACGTAAAGATTTCGGGCGATGCTTACATTCATAACTTTGAAAATTCAGTTTTTTGTTTCTCTTTGTTGGATTTTTGTCATTTTGATTTCACTTTTTCATGAAATGAGTCTCTAGTTTTATATATTTGAGTGTTTTTTTATTGCGTTATATTTTCAACTTGTTAACATTTTTGATACTTCTAATTACTTTACACATTTTCATAAGTTAAGCGTGTGTGCTCTCTACCATAGCTGCAAGTGGCTGAGATCAGGTTGAAACTTCTGAAACCTTTAGTGAATCTAACAAGAATATTGACATTATTACTTGTAGTGAACTAATATCCACTCCAAACATTAATATATTTTCTCATTATAGGCAGTTGAAACAAACATTCTGTACCAAGTTTAATGAAATTATAAAGCTCTGCTTCACTGTACTATTTCTACCAACTTCTCCCACTGACATTTGGTATTTCCTGTAGTCTCCTATTCAGTATATTTTATGAAGGAGGTAGTCTTCAATAATATTTTTTGAATTATGATCTTATCCTCCCACAAGTTTCCCTTACCAACAACTTAAATAAGAATCCTTATTTTAAAGGTGCAGAGACTGCAGGCAAATATTTTGTACCCCTTAAGTCACCAGACACTGCGTATGCACATAGACATAATTTGACTTGTTCAATGTCCGATGTGAAAAATAAATTTTGGGATTTGAGAGAGAATAGATGGAGAGATTTAAAGTTTCAAACTGAACCTAAAAAAGATCTTAGAAATTAATAGTGAAGTACTAAAGAAATTGAACGTCAGGAAAAAGGAAATGTACCGCCTTAGTTTTAGATTGGAAACACAAATAAAAGATGTATATACATGTTGATCCGAATTAAATAGATCCATTGTTTCCAGCGGAGAACATGTGTGACCATACTTTTGAAGCAAGAGAGAAAAATTCCCATTTCCTGTGATTCCTGGAGTCTATTTTATTTGTTGACAAAATGTCTATTTCCATTTGCGCATGGTTGGCATGGTACCTGATACCTGGGCATAATTTTCCCCAAAATCTTATGTGTGGAACATTTTTCTGATCCTGTATGGCAAGAGAAATCCAGAACTAAATGAGGTGTTAGTGCAGCCGAAGTAGTGGGAAATAATTTGGGTTATAAGGCTCACACATGGAACTCGAGTTCCCCCACTACTCAATGTAACCAGTGTGGCTTTAAAATCTCTGCAGCCTGTTTACTGCCATCTTTTCCTGCCTCATTGACTACTGGTTCTTTTAAACTACACATACTGAACCTGAACTGTAGGTCCCTTGTGAAACATTACGAGGACATACATGAGCTCCTCCTTGACAAGAGCCCCGATGTTCTGTTTTTAACAGAAACCTGGTTAACTGAAGATTCCTCGGCTATCTTAGCCCTGGCCCTTCCTCCAGGGTACTTTATCTGTGTCCAGAACAGACTCATAGGCAGGGGAGGTGGAATAGCGGTGATATACAAGTCTAAATTCACTTGCACTTTTAAACCCACTAACGTAGCGTACAGTGAATGTGCACTATTCAAGATAAAGGTCTCGGACACTTACACCCTCTCAGGGCTACTCGTCTATCATCCCCCAGGACCAGCGAGCGCATTCCAAGAGTCGCTGTTATCAACAATTTCATCATTAGTGCTCCACTCAGCCAATTTTAGCATATTCGGAGACCTCAACCTACATCTTGAACGCCAAGACTCTCCAGCATTTACTGCTTGTAGCCCTACCGCCAGATGAGCCCCGGTTGCCTTCTGCCGCCCTGTTTTAGTCAGGCATACCAAGTCCCGCCCGCGGATCGGATTTAATTCAACGATCAGTCCTCGACCATTGAGCGACCACCCGGACTTCCGATACCCTCACTCAGTTACCTGGGTATAATTCACTGTTTCCATCGACAACCCTGTCCTGATGACGATCCCGACTAAAGGGGATCGAAACGCCGTCGACTGTACAGCTTGAATTATACGACGCATTTCACGTTTTGTGCTTCTATACAAATAATTGTATTTTAAGTGATTACAACTTGTTTTGTGGAGCCATTATCCGATGTAAATACTTTGGTTTATGCGTCGACTACACTGCTGTTTTTAGCACTTGCACATTCACCATCACCAATTGTATATAGCACTTTGCACCAAGTGTCACTGGGTTGTCACATGATCCGTTCTGTACAGTGCTGTTTTAACTGTATTGTCATGTGAAATATCCCCCTTGCTTCTTGGTAAATAACATTACCTTCTTTAAAAATCAATTGACTCCTTGGTTCTTCCTTCCTTGTAATACATATTGCATACACTTCTAAAACTGTCTTCACATAATACCTGTTGGGAACTGTTTTGGCTTACACAAAAAGAATTGGCACATTCTAAAAACAGATAGTACGATCTGTGAAGATATCCCAGCCTATCCGTTAGTGACTTTTAAGAAGGCTAGATCACGGCGAGATATGCCGGCAAAAAGCCACCTTGAGAAAGCACCACAACAGAAAAGTACACTGAAGGAAATGGCAGGGTTCTATCCATGCACAAAATGCAAAGCTTGCGCACACAGCAAAAGGGTCCTGTCATATAGCATACCAGACATAGACAAAAGTAAGAAAATATCTAACTTTATAACCTGCAGTACTAGCTATGCAGTGCACTGTTTGATATGTCCTTGCGTGTTGCTCTATATAGGCAGTACGATCCACCTACTTAAGATTAAAATACTTGAACATCCTAGGGCCATGGGTAAAGATGACACAGAATACCCTGTGACACGTCAATTTGCTGATAACCATGCAAACGATCGCAATAAGCTACAGTTTTTTGGTCTACATTCTGTTCCATTTAATGTGAGAGGAGGGGATAGAACCCACAAATTACGCAGATTGGAGTCCCGCTACATCATAGATATGCTCAATAAATTCTTGAGGGGACTAAATTGCGGGGAAGAATTGGCCTCACATTTAGGCTCATGATCTGTTAATGTTTGGGATTATGGCTGATACACAGCATGATGTGAAGAGAAATTAAGTTCCTGGAAATATGTTTCTTAATTTAGTATTATTATTGTTATTATTATTATTAGGGGTATTTACCTTAAAAAGTGCATTCACAAGAAGATGAAATTGAAGGGACCATAACCAATCCACGGCAAGATAATAATATCACGGTATACTTCCACAGATCTGATGTATGGCTATAAAAATATTATATCGTGTATAAACACTGAGAATTCTGTATAAATTGTATGAATTCACTATAATGATTATAGAAAGCATGAAGTTTGCAGTGATTGAGTATAGAACTTAAAATGAAATGAGCATTATGGTATTAACTGTATATATTGATGATACTACAAAATGGCGCTCATGTTTCGCTTCTCCCTTTTCGATTGTGATGTACTAATGAAATGGTTTTTAAACATGGCCTCTTCCGGTGTGTCAGTAACACCGAGGAAGGCAGTTCGTCGAAACGCGTTTGTTGTTTGCTGCTGAATAATGTTTTTAGAGTGCCCCTGCAAGTGCTGATTTTCCTTGCAACTGAAGAAAATAGAGCTTGAATAAAATTTTGAGGAGTTACATGTAATAATTGGAAACATTGAAAAGCTAATATTGGATCTTAAACAAAAAGATGAAACTAAAGAACTGAGAAAGGAAATGGAAAAAAATCTAGATAAATACAAGCATGAAGTAGAGTTCTGCAAACAGAGGAAATTCAAACGCGATGAGGTAGACTATGAAACTGGAGCAATACTGAAATTTGCGAGAAGATTTGATGTACTAAAACAACAATTGGGGAAACTGGGGCCCAATGCGAATTTCAGTTTTGGCACAAGCGACTCTGAATCTGACCCGAGTGAGGAAGATAGACCGATAAAAACAGGAAAGCCTTCTTTTTTAGAAGAAATGAAACTCCTGTATATCGACCAGAGGACACCAAGGGTCAGAGGAAGGGGCCATGCCTGAGGAAGAGGCTCACGGTCGACTTCAAAAGGAAACGAAAAACCCGAAGAGGAAAAGGAACAATCAAAAGGATATCCATTGCGGAATCGCATGCAGAAGTAACTGGTCAGAAACAGCCAAACAAATATAAAAGGCAACAACAGAATCTGATAATCAATATTTCGGATCATGTATTAACAACTGACGAACGTAGAGTGTTAAATAAAGGACTCACATTCTGTCCGGAACAACACCATGACCATGTGGAGACACAAATAGATATCTACAAATTTATAAGAAAATTGAAGTTGGCAAAGATCTTCAATAAATCGACCAGTGCCACCAGCAAACAGAGAGAACCATCAAAGACTAACTTGACTATTGAAGATCTACCAATCCTGAGAACAGTGATGAACTTGGCAGGAAATACTGATGAGGAAATGGCAACAGACTCTCAAGTTCTAGAGGAACTAACAATAAACACAAATGTGACACAATTTACTGGATTCAAAGCAAAATCAAGATTCTGCCCGTTATTGAGTCCTGGAAACAGAATAGACACCTTTCATGATCTGGACATAACAGATTTAGAAGTAATGAAGAAAAAAACTAACCAAAAGAAAAAAGAAAATTTGAATAAATCAGAAAGACAAGCATTATCAGGTCTAATGAACAACCCCAATCTGATAATGAAGCCGGCAGATAAGGCGGGTAACACGGTTCTTCTAAACAGAAAATACTATATCAAGGAAGCACAAAAGCAATTGGATGAAAAGAAAAATTACATCAAATTTCAAACAAACCCAATCAACAATCTTACTCTTGATCTTGAATCCAGAATTGAGAAATGGTACCAAGATGGTTTACTATCAGGAGAAGAAAAAACATTCCTCAGAAATGAAAGTCCAGTATTGCCCACAATATACTTTCTTCCGAAAGTACATAGGACACTAATAAATCCTCCAGGGAGACCTATCATTTCTAGCTGCAATGCCCACTACGAGAATGTTTCTACCTATATTGACTCCTTCCTGAATCCTATTGTGACAAACTTAAGTTCCTACATACAGGACACGGGTGATTTTTGAGAATTTTATCCAACTTGGGCTGGCAAGAAGGCTTCTTTCTCGCCACTATCGATGTGGTATCACTTTACACATCCATAAGTCATGATGTAGGAATGAATGCCACCAGATACTTTCTAAGGCAACGTAATATACACCAACTTAACCATTCAAGGGTGCTAGAAGAAATGATATCATTATGCTTAAGAAACAATAAATTCATATTTGACAGCCAGATCTATACACAGATCGGTGGCTGCGCCATGGGAATGTCTTTCTCTCCGAGCTATGCCAACCTCACCGGGGTTGGTGAGAAAAACATATAGCTTGGAGAGAAGACAATGAGGAATATACTGCTAAGACTGAACTATGGTTGCAATTTATTGACTAGCAAAAGTGAATTTGAAAATTACATGGCTGTTCTAAATACAAACGAGGAGGGACTGAAATTTACATACAACATCAGCAATAAAGAAGTCCAATTCCTAGACATTACAGTCTAAATTGAGGAAAACCAGATGAAAACAAAGGTTTATAGAAAACCAACAGCAACCAGCTCAATTTTTCATGGACAAAGTTTCCATCCGAAACAACTGAAAAAGAGCATTCCTTATGGCGAGTTCATAAGAATGAAAGAGGGGGTGACAGAACAGAGATTCCTACAAAGAGGATACAACACCCAGGATGTAAAGATTGGGCAGGAAAAAGCTAGGAATGTTCCCAGAATAGATACATTACAGAAAAAGGACAAAAAGATTGAGGATAATAAAATCAGACTCATCCTAACTTACAGCAAAGAGAATTATCAGATCATGACAATCCTAAAGAAATATTGGCATGTCCTCCAAAAAGATCCAGATTTGAAAAATAAAATCGGTGAAAGACCGGATGTTACATACAGGAAAGCTCCATCACTGAAGGACAAATTAGTCAAGAGCCACATGACATCACAAAGAAAAACAAACTGGCTAACGGACAAAAATAAAGGATTTGTGCATTGCAACAAATGCAAAGCCTGTAAAATAGGAAAAAACCCTCAAATGATAAAAGACTTTTTGGGGAAACCCTTCTAAATCAGGGAGAAAATAACATGTGATACATGTTATGTGGTATATGTAATCGAATGCCACTGTGGACTCCGCTACATACGGAGTACAATCTGCCCTTTAAAGAAACTAATCCTGGAGCATCTAAGAGCGATTCATAATGATTACATGAATTATGCCATTGCCAAACATCTCAAAAGCCACACAGAGAAATCGTGGAAAGACATCAGATTCTTTGGACTAGTAACCGTCCCAAAAAATGAAAGAGGGGCTGACAGAACCCTCAAACTTTAGGAGACTTGAGTCAAAAATGATTGTGAGATTCAAAAACAAAGATTCCCCACGGTTTGAATACAGACGAGGACCTACATGTACATTTGGGCTAAACAATCCAACTTCAAGGCTTTAAACTTTAAAAACAATTTTTGGGCACTGAGCCCTGGAGTGGGTATAAAGATGAAAAAATGAAAAAATCAAGAATGAAAAAATCAAGAAATTTGGAATTTTTTAAAAATGTCGAAAGATACTAATCAATAGACATTAAAATAATTGTGACACAACAAAGAAATAAATGAAGTACATCAAGCACAATATTAATGTAAAATTGTAAAAATGTTATTTCAGACCTCCCAATCGAGATGCCAACAGAAAAGCTCAATTACTCGGAATCACCTTACTCGGCGAATATCTGACACTGAGTCACACAAAGAAACAATCATTGGAAGAATCATCGCCCTTTGAACAAAGAAACAGACCCTTCTAAGGTGAAAAATGTGAATTGAACTACAAATCCCATAATGCCTCCTGGGTGGACTATAAATATGAACACAAAGAAAGGACTCACATGCCGTGAACAAGACCCGTGGGGGTTGAAATGAGTTGGTGGTGGTTGGGTGTGGGCACTGCACTGTAACGGAAAATAAATAACAAATTTTGCTGACCTTGGTGTGCAGTTTTCTTTATTAAGAAGAAGAAATTGGATACGGAATATATATATATATATATATATATATATATATATATATATATATATATATATATATATATATATAGTACCTACTGTAATTTGCCAGTAGGTATAGTTAGGACCACGTTTCCATAGGAAAAGCATTTTTCCATGTGCTTATAACGTTGGCGTTGTTTGACGAATCTTTACGAAAATTCTCAAAAAGTTTCTCTTTTTTGATCAGCTGCTATGTTGAAAGTTTGGGGGTGATTGGTCAAGGGGGGATTGAGAAAGAAGGGGAGTCCCAAAACATGTTTCCTCCATGCAATTTCCATAGGAAACTTTGGACAAGGCTACAGGTCAAACTGCTGAACGGAATTATGCCAAATTTGGCAGGGAGAAAGATCTTGGTCCAGAAAGCACACCTTTGTTTAAATGGGGTAGATCTGTTCAGTAGTTTTTGAGAAATATCCAATTTAATTGATATTGATATTTGAGAATTCTGACTTCTGATTGCCTGAGTGGGTACGAACACAAGCATGCAGCTCATTGGATGTGAACGGTTGAAACTAGGAAGGGTTAGCAGCTATTTTGTGACTCAGTTGAAAGGAATAGGGGGAAAAAAGAGAAACATTGTATAAGAGGGTATAGTAGGAACACTGTGGAGTTACTTTAAGCTGTCTGTACGGTGCAGAGGCAGAAAGTTAGAATGTTGCGTTGGCCGTGGAAATCATGTCTGTTGACAACGGTGCGCAGGATTGCAGCAAGGTTGCGTAGGTTCCTGAAAGCCCATCGGGAAAACAATGTGCCATATTGCTACAAGTAGTGTGTAGGGTGCACACACAGGTAGTTTCAATGTTGAGTAGGCCGTGGAAATCACGTCCAAGAAACAACGATGCGCATTATTGCAGCAATGACCAGTAGGCTGTGGAAATCATATCAGGAAAACAACATTGCACCGTATTGCGGCCTTCCTTTATTATAATGCAGAGTAATGTTTACTTATAATGTGGTGCAGTGGCGGCTGGTGACATTTGAAAGTGGTGAGGCGTGAATTGCTAATCATACTGCACCGTAGCGAGCGAGCTTAGCGAGCGAGCACGAACCTCCTAAGGAGGGTTCGGGGGGAATTCTCCCCGAGAAAATTTTGAAAAAAGATGGACAAATGGTGCAAATTTGAGAAAGCAGGAAGGTTAATAAAGCAATTGTGAAAGTGAAGTTATTACATTAATAAAGAGATTTCAATGTCATATAATAACATAGGTAGTTGCTTATTCAGTATAATCACAGAACTTCATAACAGACTTCGAGAAAACAATGCTGAGTACCATTCATACTTTGCACATTTGCCATCAAAATGCTCTTTTTTTTTAGTTAGCCCCAAGTGAGCCCAACCGATATAAGTCAAGATCAGGGGGGAGGGGGTTCTTCCTCTGAGAAGTTTTTGAAATAAAAAAAAAGGGCAAATAGTGCATTTCAAGCTAATTTAGACCAAAAAAAATAAAAAAGGAATAGGAATCTAGACCACACGTAGGGTGCACAACAACTGAGTTGCCTCTTTGTTAATGGCATTATGTTAAGGGCGGAGGCTGAACACTTCTAATAAAGTACACCTGCACCCCAGTAAGTAGTCTAGGGACATAGTGTTGACTAAACCTGACTTGTATTTTTATTTGTCATCAATCTAACATAAAATAAAAACATACGTGGGCAGTGTAAGGCACAATGCCCACCGTGAAAGCTTTAATGTGAAAACACACTTCCTTCTGTAATAGCTAAGACATACACAGGGACAGTCCTATCCTGCCTCGGCATTGTAGCTTTTATTGACAAAAGGACACTAGACGGAATACATAATCTCCCAAATGCATTCCATAACTATTTCTCACAACGAAACATCGATCACATGCATCAGTGTACAATGTTGTTGCTCTATAAAATAGAAATCCAACTGTTGAAAAACTGCTGAAACAAACATTTAAAAATCATAACAAAGCACAACAGTGCATCACTGCTGCATATTCAGTAGAATTGCCTGTAAATTGGACAATCACCCAAGGTCAGCTCTGTACCCCCAGAAACGTCAAAGTACAAGATCATATAGGTGTATTGCAAGGTATGGGAGATTGCATGCACTTTACCTGCTGCAGACAATGTTTGTGGTAGTACCAGAGAAATAAACAGTAAAAGCAGCCTTCCAGACCATAAAACAGGAGCACAAACATAAAAAAAACCTGCATACTCTTTCCATTATTAAACGTTACCTCACTCTGTTAGTGATAAGGTCACTCGGCCTCAGGAGTCTGCTGAGAGAAGGGTTCCCACTTCACCTCTATTCTCTCCTTCTGTTAGCAGAATCTGTTGCGCAATTTGCACTGCATTTTACGCTACTAAACTAAAGGCATCAAATGGCGTGCCAGCCACCTAGCTTAGGCAGGAAGGAGCCTTTGATGCGGTTTCTAACACTTGCAATAATGTGAAACTAAGTAGGTATTCTGGGATTGCAGACCTCTTTACAGCACTAAAAAGTGAAATAACATGCTCTCTCTGACATACTTTGGGTGCTCTTAGACACCAATTTATAAATAGGAGCAGATCGGCTTAGTTTGGCACACATGTATCTATGTCAGAAAGTTGTTTACTGAACCTGCCATTAAGCAGCACTGATACTTGGTCCTGAATCCGAAAGTGGGACCAGCTTTAATTTGAAGAACCCCAAGTGCTTTCTGCCCTCTTACTTTCCCTGCTCTGCCAGTGGTTCTCTAATTACCCATCTGCCTACTTCTACCCCTCTCTGACTGCCTTCTGACTCTCCCCTCTCTGCCCTTCTGCCGTCCTACTCTGCCCTCTCAGCCTGCGGTTCTCTTACTGCCTCTCCTCTGCTCTCCTGTTCCCCACTCTGCCTGGCCTCTGACTGCCCCTCTGTCTATGCCCTGCTCCTCTGTCCCTGCTCTGCTCCACGCTCTTTCTCTCGCCGCTCTGACTGCCCCTCTGTCTCTGCCCTTCTGTGCCCTCTTACACTCAGAGCTCTGTCTCTGGCTGGACTGCCCTCTCCCTCCTCCTGCCACTCTCTGCCCCACTGCTCTCTCTGCCTCCCAGGCTCTCCCCCCTCTTACTCTCCTCTCACTGCCTGCAGTTTTTTTACTGCCCCTCTTTCTCTGCCCTTCTCTGTCCTCCTACTCTACCTGCTCTGCATGTCCTCTAACTGCCCATCTGTCACTGCCTTGCTCAGCGCTCTTTCTCTCACCGCTCTGACTGCCCCTCTGTCTCTGCCCCCTTACAGTCAGAGGTCTGTTTCTGGACCAACTGCTCCTCTCCTACCTCCTGCCTCTCTCTGTCACTGTCCCACTGTTCTCCCTGCCTCCCAGGCTCTCCCTCCTCCTACTCTCCCCTCTCTGACTGCTGTTTTATTTACTGCCTCTCTTTCTCAGCCTTCCTACTCTCCCTGCTCTGCCTGTCTTCTTACTGCCCCTCTGTCTCTGCCCTGCTCCTCTCTCCCTGCCCTACACTCTTTCTCTCGCCGCTCTATCTGCCCCTCTGTCTCTGCCCTCTTACGCTCAGAGCTCTGTCTCTGGCCTGACTGCCCCTCTCCCTCCTCCTACTACTCTGCCACACTGCTCTCTCTGCCTCCCAGGCTCTCCCCCTCTTACTCTCCTCTCTCTGCCTACCCCTCTTTCTCTGCCCTTCTCTGCCCCCCTACTCTCCCTGCTATGCCTGTCCTCTGACTGCCCCTCTGTCACTGCCATGCACAGCGCTCTTTCTCCCGCCGCTCTGACTGCCCCTCTGTCTCTTCCCTCTTACAGTCAGAGATCTGTATCTGGCCCAACTGCCCCACTCCTACCTCCTGCCACTCTCCGTCTCTGCCCCACTGTTCTCCCTGCCTCCCAGGCTCTCCCCTCTCTGACTGCGGTTCTTTTACTGCCTCTCTTTCTCTGCCTTCCTACTCTCCCTGCTCTGCCTGTCCTCTTACTCCCCCTCTGTCTCTGCCCTGTTCCTGTGTCCCTGCCCTACACTCTTTCTCTCGCCGCTCTATCTGCCCCTCTGTCTCTGCCCTATTACACTCAGAGCTCTGTCTCTGGCCTGACTGCCCCTTTCCCTCCTCCTGCTACTCTGCCCCACTGCTATCTCTGCCTCCCAGGCTCTCTCCCCTCTTACTCTACCCACTCTACCTGCGGTTCTCTTACTGCCTCTTTCTCTGCCCTCCTGATCTCCCTGCTCTGCCTGTCCTCTAACTGCCCCTCTGTCTCTGCCCTGCTCCTCTGTCCCTGGCTGCCCCACGCTCTTTCTCTCACTGCTCCGACTGCCCCTCTGTCTCTGACCTTCTCTGCCCTCTTACACTCAGAGCTATGTCTCTGGCCTGACTGCCCCTCTCCCTCCTACTGCCACTCTCTGCCTCCCAGGCTCTCCCCCCCTCATACTCTCCCTCTCTACCTGCGGTTCTGTTACTGCCTCTTTCTCTGCCCTTCTACTCTCCCCGCTCTGCCTGTCCTCTGACTGCCCCTTTGTGTCTGCTCTGCTCCTCTGTCCCTGCCCTGCTCTACGCTCTCTCTCGCTGCTCTGACTGCCCCTCAAAAACCCCAAACACAAAGATGCAACCAACAAAAACCGAGCCTGGCAAGAAAAACACACAGGCAGTAGGTAAAGCACCAAGAAACAAAATGTGGCAAACTAAGTCACTTTACAATTAAAAGGGTGTCAAGTTTTAAATTAAAATGAGCACATCGGCGGATAGCAGTACAACAACTACATCAGTTGTGCAACGAACTATGGGCAAAAAGACACACGTAGTTGCCAATTAAAACTGTTTAGTAAAATACAAAAGCACACACACTTGCCACTTACTGATCTAATCGGTTTCAGGGACAGTCAGATGGAGCCATAAAATACAAATCCGTCACCTCGTGAGACAGGGTGCACCATCTGGAGTCTGCAAGCAGTGAGGCAGCCACGAGTCCCAGACAACTGCAGTGGACACCTGCACACAACCTTGCCTCCATGCCGCCACCGGGTCCATTGGTCTGCTGCTGGCTGCCAAACAATCCACAGCACCGGAAACAGAAAACTCGAGTCTGCGCAGTGTGTCTTTAGGAATCCCGTGGACACACTGCGCAAATTCAATTTCTACGCTTCCCGCCTGCCTGGAGCCTCTACCCCACCCCTTGCCATCTCGTCACAGGGTGAGACCAACCCCCCTGTGACGAGTTGGAAATGGGTGGGGTAGCCATGCACTTCACTCCTGATTGACGTGAAGCCCCGGGCACCACAGGGCTTAAGCCTGAAGCGCCCGGGGCTATCTTTACCCCCACGTCATCAGGGGGTGGAGACTGAGGCTTTGGGTAATGTGTTTCTGAGCTGATGACCTCACAGACCTCAGGTCGGTGAGCTCTTCAGCCCGGCAAACAGTTTGCCCAACGTCACTCAGCATTCCAACAGAGCAAACAAGGATGCATTTTCTACGAGCAAATTTAGGTGAGTGCAGCACAGTTGCAGCAGCCTGCATTTTCTAATAACAAACCGCAAAGCAAACAGTGTTTTTTGGGGGAGAATGTGAACCAGCAAACGCTGTGTTTATTGTGGAGAATGCGATCGAGATAAAAGTAAAGGGGACGGAGCCCCAACGCCCTGTACGAGAAACCGCCACTGATGTGGTGTTCACTTTTATCATGGATAGTGTCACTTTGTTAGAGGAAATGTAATATTATGTGGGAGGGCATGTTCTCTCCCAGTATGTGGAACAAAATTAACGTTTAATTGGCTGAGGTGTTCCAACAACGAGCTTAATGTTCATTGGCTGCGAACAATTGAAAGTAGAAGTGTTGCCAGCCATTCCCTTCCCCTCCGTTGAGTAGAAGGGACATAAGATTGGCTGACGTGTTCTAAGGAGGACCTTCCCAAGCTTAATGTTGATTGGCTGTAAACCATTGAAAGTAGAAGTGTTGCCAGCCATTCCCTTCCCCTCCGCGGAGTATCAGGGACATCTCTTTGGGTAACGCGTTCCAAGGAGGACCTTCGCAAGCTTAATGTTGATTGGCTGTAAACCATTGAAAGTAGAAGTGTTTCTCAGCCATTCCATTCCCCTCCACGGAGTATCAGGGACATCTCTTTGGGTAACGTGTTCCAAGGAGGACCTTCCCAAGCTTAATGATCATTGGCTGTGAAGCATTAAAAGTAGAAGAAATGGCAGCCATTCCCTCCCCTTCTCGGGAACACCATGGACATTTTATTGACTAAAGTGCTCCGATTTTGCTACTTATTGGGTGGGAACGGTTCACTGTTGTCTGCAATTTTGTGAAGCAGTTCGAAGGAGTATGGTGAAACAAAGTAGTAGAGGGGAGGGGAGGAACACTATTAACTCTGTACAGTGTTTACAAGGTGGTGGACAGGGACTGTGAAGGTAAAAACATTTTTTTTATTTATTTTAAGGGCCATACCTTCCTGAGGAGCCGCTGTCTGAATCACAACTAGTATGTGGCTCTTTCTCCAGCAGCACTCAGGTTATTTTTTAACTCTCTATGCTGCTATAACCATCATTCCGTCTCTTGCCTTACAGTTGGATCTCTACAGCCTTCTGCCTGAGACCACTCAGCTCTCGCCTCTCATCTATATTGCCAGTGAGGGCCTCCACCAACCAGTGTTCCTTGACCACCTTTTCCGGCCTTAGCTCTTCCCTTGTCCCCTAATCCCCTTGTCCCTTGGTCCCCTGAGCTGCCTGCACCCAGCTCATCTCTCTGAGCATAGACATGCGGTAATTTCCTACTAGCACCAGGATATATATGCTGCATTCTAATCGTCATTATTTTCTATCTTTGGCTCACTCCATTGCCTTCACAGCCTTTCCCTTTTTCCTTTTTATCTTGGTCCACAGCACTGTTTTGTAACTATTTTAACCTGTCCTGATTATGGCCAAACATTGGTACCAACCGAAACGCCATCGACATTTACAGAAAAATTTATTGTGCCTTTTTTCAAGAATGTCCATTTAATTCACTTTGTATTTATTGTATGGGTAATTCTACCGACACATCTTGTATATAAATTGTTCTGTTTTGCGCCTCCTTTTCTGCTGTACATACTATTCATGTGTCACTTGCGCAGTTCACAATTTCCAGAGCACTTGTGCACAGTATAACATGGGTTACATGTCACTGAATATAACGTAGTGCTTTTCATGTTCCTTAAATAAATGAAGAAATATATACAACAAATCATCGCTGTCTTTGCAAATTATTATCTCCCTGATAACACCCTTAGAGACACTGTTCTATGTTACACATGTTTGCACTGGTCTCTATTAGGTTTACGGGCTACCTCCTGTAGTCTGTTACTGCAAACTCTGTAAGGGTATTATATCCGACTGGATGACATTGAGGTATTTACAAGACACTTTCGGCTCCCTGGGCATACCCTGGTGGTACTCTGAACCCAGCCGCATTCCCAATAACGCCACCTCTGAGTCCCTGCTGTATTTGGCTCTGGAGTTGACCAGATGGGAGCAGTCCTTACTTTTCAATGTTAGAGCTGGGACAATCTACTGGTCTCTCTTTTACAATTTTTTTTAGATTCAGTAGAGAATATGGTCTTGTGTTGTCTCTGCGCATAATCACACAGCCCAATCTTAGTTTCACTTTATGTTTTTCTGCAATTTGCACAGTAAAGCATGACAGCACTTTCTGATTCCCCTATTAAGGATGCTAGGCTTTCGTCGCTGCAGTACCACCCTCCTTCACCTGCAATCCTTGCGCTCTCCTAAAATAGTTTTTTCTGTCTGTGACTTCCTGAAAGCTGCAATTAGGACTAAACACACTATGTTGGGCTAGTCTGACAGAACATTATGCGCAGTGTGGCATAGTGCACTGAACCCGGCAGATGTGTAGGGTTTATTTAACGGGGATAGTAGGAAGAATGGAGGACCCTATCTGAGGTTTTTTGCCATCTTTTCTATCCCCTCCTCTTGGTGCTTTAATTGCAGCTTTTATCCCTTATTCTGTAATAGTGTACTGTAACCTAATTGTGTCTACACATCTTAGTTTCCCTTTTTAAATTTCCGATGTCTGATGTATTTTCAGATGTAACACATTTGAATCCTAAATGCCCCCTGTGCACCTAGCCAAACACTTTTTACGTTTTGTTTATTTTAATTATGCTTGTGTGTTTATAGCTGTATGCATTATTCCTTCGTAATGTTAGGGTCATGCTGCTCAGCTCCCTTGTATATCTGATGTATTAGCTGGTGTGTTTCTCACATACCTCAACAGCCTTATTTAGTACTTATGAATATGACTTATTATACAATTATTTTAAACTTCTATGTGTGTTCTTAGTTATGAGCAACATTTCTATGCACTTTTATGATCTATTAATCTTAAAACCGAATAAAGGTTTTTGATTGATTGATTGTTTGATATTCCCAAATTCCCCATCACCTCTGGAATAGTCTGTGCATTTCTACCTTTCCAAATGCTAATAGGGAAATTCAGTATTATGTTTTCTATTGATTTTCTCCCACCACCTGTTACTTCACAGCAACGCTTTCCAGGGGTTCTATCGTTTCTACACTCATTGTTTTCCAAAGTTAATGGATCTTGATTAAACACTCATCATTTATCAATGCTTTTAACCATGTCTTTTAAAAATGCTTATGCCACGTCAGAATCCTGTTTTTAACCAGTTCTTTTCTTTGTGGATGTTGCTGGGTGAAGGGCTGTGAGACTGTATGCCTTTCCTTGTGTTACCTGTGTAACTATTAATGTATAGCAGCATGTAAACATCTAGCTGTAGAATTCACGTTCTAGTTTTTACAATGTTTTTTGTCCATCATCAACAAATCACAAGGCTTTTGTTGAAGCCAAGATGAAGTTCTAAAGAACAAAATAAACAAGTAAGTCTTTGCAGATTTTCACAGAGTCTCAGACAGTTCCTACTACTTCAGTAACCTGGATAACAAATATGGGTCCTCATTTATGAGGTTTTGCCATAGGGCAGCACTGCAGGCCTTCCTGCTGCGCTGCCCTATGGCACAAGAAAAGGACAGGCATGCACCAGCGCACAATGGGTTGCCATACGCAACGCAGGGACCTTTGCACCATGGTGCAAGGCTGCTTGCTATGCAGGCATGATTATTTTTGTGCAGGAAGGGAAACCTTCCTGCACAAAAAGAATCACAAGAAGTTTTTTCCTCTTTCTATGAGTGCTGCAAAATGCAGTACACACAGAAAAAGGAAAAACGAGGAGAAATAAAAATATTTCTTCTCGTTGTTCTTCCCTTTTGCCTCCTCTGGGGAGGTCTACGTTTTTGAAGCTGCCTCAGAGTTACGATTTTTTTGTAAATCTAGGGGAGTATCAAAAAGCCATTGATGTTGCTGGGAGCGGCCCCAGCAACACCCATTGCACGCCCCTTTAATGCAAAAAACTGTGTAAAAGGGAGCAATATTTATGAGGTAGCATTAAGCCACAAAAAGTGCTGCCTCGTAAATATGGAGCAGACTCCTGTGCCACAGAACGTCTCAAAAAGTGACATTCCAGCAGCGCAAGGGGCCTTATAAATGAGGCCAAGGGTTGTTAGACTGGAAGGAATATTGTCTCCACACCCAACTCTTGCAAAATCTTGAAATCTCACAGAGGTTTCTATTTTGCTTCAGTGGAAGCCAAAATATGTTTGCAAACGTGCCCATATATCTATTGTGCACAGCGCATATTCGATTCAAGGTGTTCGCTCATGCAACATCATCACAAATGTGCATTTATTGCCATCTGCCACCTAACTCTTTCTTTTGGTGCTGTAAGTGCCCCCATCTTTTGACCATGTCTCTGAAAAAGTTCAAAGAACAAATGCAAAGGCTATCATTACTCAACAGGGGATTTTGACCCACAGACAGTATTCTCAGCGCATTAAGATTTCAGTGAGTACCTCTACATTCTAACTTTACAAAGGAATTGAGGAAAGATTTTCTAGATAAGAAACAGACATGGGGCATTGTTAGATTGCTGGACTGCTACCCAGTGCTTAAGTAAAATGGAAGAGAGCTCTTAGACCGACCCTGATGCTGAGACTGAGGGAGGAGGTTATGGTTCAGTATCTATAAGTGATTTTTCAGTTGGTGGAGTTGCATCCTTTGATGACTCCAATCCCAGCTATTCTGAAGTACATGACCATGCAGCAGAGCAAGACATTTGTGATGATCCTTCCTGTCAATCTGTGCTATGAAGAGGCAGTGACAGTAAAGCCTGATCTGGACTGCAGGCAGGTCCCATGCAGGGCAAAGGAAGAGTGATCACTTTACAGCTTCCCTATAAATTCTAGATGCAAATTATTCCTTTCATTGGAGATGCTGGATGTACGATTACTACAGATTTTGTGTTCAGTTAGCACTTCCAGAGGGATATTCTCAATAACGCATGATAAGTACAGCAAAATTAGCTTAACATAACTCTTCACATCTCAGTCCATCGCAGGAAGATTACGCCATGTTAACTCAGTATTCACAACATGGAGGTACTATGCGAGAGGCCCACGATAACGTGTCAAATGTCCACGTTAAAGTCAACGCAATGCCGCAAAAATGCGAAACACCAACACGAAAATAGTAGCGATGAGGCCAATCGCGATACAAACATCACCGATAACAAGCGACAGGCCTGCAATTTCTATGCGTCATGCGTGGAAATGCCCCATAAAAAAAACAGTTAAAAATACAGTGAGATGACAACGTACGAGTGCAACCCCACAGCCGTTATGTAGAACAAATGGCCATTGTCCCGCATCAGACAGGCATTCCCTCACAAACAGGCACAATGCACATTGACATGCATTCTGTACGTAACCAGCACCAATGCGGAAACATACTTGGGACACACTGTGAAACGGCTTCTCCTCTTCACATAGCAGAGGAACAAACAACACTCCCTGCACACAGACGTGCCATGTCCATGACCAAACAATAATGAAAGCATGGACTAATGTAGGGGCAGTGACTCCCCCTCACGTACATGTTGCCATTGTCGTGGGACTTGAGACACAGGATGCATCCCTGCATCATGGCGGCACAAATCAGAGCCCAAAAGAAGCCCTGTTGTCACTTGCAGGCCACAAATGACAGCCAAAATTAAATGAATTGGGACACATGTGAAACGCTGAAGAGTGGGATATCGTTCCAGCTGTGACTCACAGAACTGGCAGTTCTAATACGTAGCACCCTAAACAGCTGCACTGCACAGAGGTGACCCACCCACCATCCATTAACAATTTCCAAATTTGCAAGCGCTACATGTCCCACCCACACCTGTCTGAGTGATGTGCCTGTACAGATGAGTGACATGCATGCCAGGAATGCTTTTTGGAATGCATTTATTTGCACATGCTGTGCCTGTGGTCATTCATCGTACTATCCCCTGGTTGCCAAGGACCATCACAATGTGACGTCAACATGAGAAGAAATTGTCAATGAGGGTGTTCCTACGGGCAATTCCTGCAGCTGCTGCAGTGGGGTGTGCTCCATCTGCCTCATCTTCATCATCGTCCAGTGCATCATGTGAGGTATGGCATGGCTACATGTCGCAGGTCTACCCCACTTCGCGGTGACATGGTTGTGCATGCTGTACACAGCACAATGTAATGTGGAATGGCCCGTGGCCCTCATGCATACATAATAACCACACAGAGACACTGAGTGAGTTTGTGGAATGGACCACGGGCATGTGCGCCCAGGCCCTTTCATTTTCCAGGGTCACCTGTGCTGGATGGGTGTTGGGTATTGTACATTCTCATTCATCGGTCATTTGCCTCCTTCGCACATGCCTAGTCCCCACCTCTCCCCACAATCTACTATTATGTGGCTGAGGTGCCATGCCATTGATGGCTTCTGTACATGGCTAGCCCAGGTTCCCACAGTAAGTTGCACTGTCATGTCTGGTGGGTAGGCATGTTGTATGTGATTTTGTGACGTGTGCATTTCCAGAGTTGTGAGGTGCATGCTTGTGGTTTTGAGGTGTGTTTTGTGTCCATTTGGTACTTCCCGACGAGCAGTGCATTCCCATAGGTGCCAGCCTGGAAGCTCTGGTTGATGATAGACTGTCGGAAGATGTAGGAAATCATGCACACCACCTGGGTAGTTGGCGAAGACGTTGGTGAAGAGTCCCCGGCGGTCCACTATTGCCTGCACATTGATGAAATGTGTGTGCTTTCTGTTGCAGTAATTGTGGGCAGTTTTCGCAGGGGACACAAGTAGGACATGTGTGCAGTCAATTGCCTCCAACACTTGGGGGAATGCAGCTATGGTGTAGAAGCCTTGCATAGTCTCCAGCTGTTCCTGTGCACTGTGGGGGAAGTATAGGTACTGGGGAACCAAGCTGATGGTGGCATCCAGGACAGGTTTGAGGAACATGGATAGGGCTGGCTGTGAGACACCTCCGACTCTAGCGGTTGTTGGTTGGACGGTACCAGAGGTCAACAGGTGCAGCACGGCCAGCAGCTTTGTCTGAGGTCGGATGTTGGTTGTCTGCTGTGTTGGTACCTTCAGCCTGTGGGCAATGATGTTAAGGAAGAGGAGGATGGTTGTCCTTTTGAGTCTGTAGTGGGCAATGACATACTCTGGTGTTTAGTCTGTGAGGCTGGTGCATTTTCTATAGGTCTGCTGACTGTGTCTGTGCTGCCTCTGTGTTTTGGGGTGGGGAGGGCCTGGGAGTGGTAGCGGTGGATGTTGTGGCAATGTGGGAGTTCCGAGCTGCACGATCAGTAGCTTCATAGCATCTGTTGGTCTTCTAGTGTGGCTGTGGGCTGTGCTCCTTTTCTTGGTGCAGGCTGTCATCCGACTTTACACCAGGTCAGAGCAGGTGTTAAATTCCTGTTGCTAACATGCCTTATCACCTGTGTTGGGTTCCTATCGCCGATCTGGCTGGTCGTTGAGAATGTCTTGGAGTGGTGTTTACATGGGTTTTTGAAGGGGAACTCCTACTCTGCAGCTCATTAGCGATAGTTTCCGGGGTCATCTGTGGCGATGTTTTCTGCGGCTGCTATCGCAGGTAAACTGGTGATATGGGCTGTTAGCACCAGCTTGTGAATGGGACGATAGTTTAATTGGCACTTTGGAAGCGATAAATTACTGTTAACTAGGGGATAGTCACTTGGGAATATGCCCCCCCAATTTTTTGTGGATGACATGTTTCTGAAGATAATAGTGCAGGAAGTAGATATGTGTTTTTAAATTCTACATTTATCTAATTGTCAAATATCTATACTTTTTCAAGTTCAACAATACACATCTATTTCTACCACACACTGAAAGGAGGTAGAAACTTGAAAGAAACTGGACTATCGACTACCACTTAGAAAAAGTATAAATCTGTGGTCAAGATAGTATTTTTACAACTTTTCCTGTTAATGAAAGCTGAAGAAGGATGATTTTAACATTAAAAACCATTTAAGGATGCCAGTTTGAGGAACGAAAAGTAAACACTGACTTGCACAGCACTTCTTTCCCATATCATATTAAAAAAACATTTTGCTTCATATTGCAATTTTTGGTGCCCTTCAGGGAAATCCAAAACTATGGGAACCTTTAGAATCACTAACAAGTGGGAAAATGTGAATGGTGGCAGAATCAGTCATTTGATGCCCCAAAAATCTTTTATTTAATTATCTAAAGTATTGCCATTATTTCAGGATTCCAGAATGAATGCAGAAAGTAGCAGTGTTTACAGTATAGACTTGCATTGTTCCGTTTGATGAAGTAACATATCAATAGAAATGGCGGTAACATACTTAGCTTATTGAAAGATTTTGGCAAGGCAGGATCCCAATCATTTTGCTCAAAAAATATTTTTATTTTGTTAGAATGTATATGTTGTCATCATAAAAACATAAATCCTTGAAAATAAATGTTCTGGTTAATATATTGATAATTCTGATGATGAATGGATAGCCGTTCCTGATACAACTAGATTTTAAACTGCTGATGTTCTGAAGGGAATGAATATTATCGAATTCAAGATAACAATTGGAAAATGTATAGCGGAACAATATTTGACTAATCGATGAACACCGTTAGGAAATTTGAGTTATAAGGGCATGGTCTTGCCGGCGGCAAGATGGCTGCACCCTGACTGAGCTCTGCCAACTAGGTGAGGGTTATCCGCCAAAATCCTGCAATGAACTCAATCATCAAGACCCATGGAAATCGGTCCGCGCTTCTAGACACTCTGTGGAGCACTTGAATCTGTTCATGAGCTCTCAGGCTGCCCGGTGAGACTACTAGGTGGAGCAGCCTGCTGCGGCAAGTTGCTGCTGGCGAACCGCATGGCTACAGAGACTGAGGAGAGGTCTTACTGTTACAGTTGTGATGCGGCTGCACTCACCAGACGTCCTAATGGCCCAGTCTGCTGTCTGATCCTGAAGACCGGAGCCTTGCTGCTGGACTGTGGTGAGCGTCAGACTGCTTTGCCGTGGGGCCACGGCCCTCTGTGCCCATTCAGCATAGCGGCCTCCACCCTGCAAAGGTGAACGCTGTTGCTATAAGACAGGGACTCCCAGACCTGCTGCCCTGGCGGTGCTCCTGATCATGCTGGGCCTATGCCACCCTCCAAGCTCTCGGGGGAGGCTGCCATGTGCCCGATTGCACTGCTGCCCTGGCCGCCGGGTCGATGAGGCCTGCTGTGGCCCCTACGGCCTTTTGGCTGGGCTAATACGCTGCCTGTGTCTGGACTAGACGACGTCGGCGGCTGGAGCCGCTGCACGATATCTGTGCCCGGGGGACCCACTGCCGGGGACCATGGGCTGTGCTGCTTGCCATGAAGTGCTCCTGAATTGGGCCGCCCCACTGGGTGGGGGCTGCACTCTCTGACCTGCGCCATTCTGCGAAGCACCTGGACGCCACCCGTGAACCTGCATCGGTGAATCTGCGCTCATACCTGGCGCACCGTCCTATCTGGCTCCTATCTGGCCCCTCCTCTTAGATGGACCTTGAGACCTGCTAGCCCCGTTGTTGGGTGCACTGTGGCCTGCTGGCCATTCCTGTCAATTCTGCCTGGGGGAGAGGGCAGCTGTTCTTATCTTGTGGCTGGTGATGCACAAGACTACTGGGGAACCACAATCTACCTGATTCCTTAACACCCCGCCCCCCCCCAGTCGCATGGGAGCTTGAGCATAAGGGGCACCGCAATTGTGGGGGAGCGGTGTATTGGGGTCCCCCTCTCCTACCAGTACTTGCCCTGAAACTAAGGCTATTCTTGTGGACTGGGGGTGCTGTGCTGGCCTTCTTATGCCCTCACCTGCTGTTTTGGGAGGCTTCTAGGCTTCATGGAGGGCCGGAGGTTGAGCGCTCCTTGCTCCTGTCTTAGCACCCTGTGTCTAAACTCTGGGCTGTGAACTTCACCCATTTGTAATCCTACACCCGCGCTCTCTGACCGCTGCTCGCTGTGGGAAAACAGACCTAAAAAAACCCAAATTAAATTTCGAGGGAAGGTGCATTGGATGTGGTGCCAACGCTTTTCAGGATGTGGGCGATCAGACAGAAGCCCCTACTGCCTAGGACTATGATATCAAATCAATTCTCCTCGATGTCAAAAATAGCCTAAAGACCATTGACTCCAAAATCGACCATTTGGCAATACATCTGGACCAGGTTAAACAATGTGTTGATGCCCACGATAACCGCATTACACAAGTGGATACCCGATTATCCAATGCTGACAATTCCAGAGCCAAAGCACAACAAGCATTTCTCAAAATGGATAAAATACTAGTCCTGATATGAGCAAAACAGGAAGACCTCGAGACCAGATCACAGAGAAATAACCTCAGCATTACGGTCATTCTGGAGACCATGGCAAGGGGAAGAGTGGAAGACTACTTGGTGACTTTACAGCGTGAGCTCTTCAGTCCGGCATTAGAGTCGTGCTTCATCGTGGAAAGAGCTCACTGTTCGCTGGGACCGCAGCCTCCCCCTGGGCCCGCGGCGAGACCAATACTTGCCTACATCCTAAACTATTGTGACTGTGATGCTATCTTTCGGAAGGCAGGAGAGCTGAAGGAAGAACGGCATCAGGGCAATACGTTTGCTTTCTACCCAGACTTTACCCTAAATGTTCAATACAGGCCTATACCCAGATGGCCGTTTTCTTCCTCCCCTGAACGCACTGCCACATTGACAACCACACTTTTTGGACAGATTACTCTATCACCAGATGTTAGCAAAATGCAAAAGGGCTAATATTTCATTCCCAGCGCCACCTCCCGCTAACATGGCGTTAGAATATATCCACACAGCCACTACACACGGAAGCTTGTCACCAGACTGTACCAACTTTCCATGGAAGCTACATCTACGAGCGCGGAGTTGGCACATAGAGCCTGATGAGTGGACCTGCTTGACAGCTATACACCCGAGCAATGGCAATACTGTTGCACTCAAACAGAAAAACTTTCCCCTAATTACAGAATTAGACACTTCAAGTTCCTCCCTATGACATACTGCACTCCAACTGAGCTGAGCAAGTTGGACATCACTACGGACGCACACTGCTATCGCTGCACATCACCTGATGCCTCTTTTATACACTTCGGGGCCTATTAGGATGGAGGGCAGACTTACGTCTGCCCGCCGTGCCTGCAGAGCTGGGACCATCCACCATAGGTGTGTTGGTCCTGACTGGCGGGCGCATCCTGGTATTTTAACATTGCGGACAGTGCTGCTGGCTGCAGCACCTTACGCAATGTTAAAATACCATGTTTTGCATTGCGATCAACAACGTGGCAGGCACCATATGGTGCCTGCCACCTTGAGCATGGCAATGTAGGGGGGCAATAGGTACTCCCAAGTGCAGCCACCCACCCCCCACGCCCTCGGGGCCCGCAATGGGCCCTGCAGCAAAACACTGTATGCTTTTTCATGGCAGCATCGCTGCCATGGAAAGGTCAGTTAAAACTGCCATCCTAATCTGGTGGATGGTACCTGCTAGGCATCACCAACATTTTGGGCTCCCTGGACCATCGTCCAGGCAATCGGGACGATTGCTGGTGGCCGACGGTCTTTGCGTCCGCTACGGACGCATTCATGTTCCCATCACCATCCTAATCTGAAGGTGGGAAATAACAGTTCAATGGTGGAAGGACCGCAACCGCAGGGCCAGAGATTGCCACCGCCGGCCCCGCTGTGGCGGTCCTTCCGCCATCATAATCAGCCCCTAAGCGTGGTCCTGTCCCAAAGTGGCAGCCTACTGGCTTGAAGTGTGCGCGTCCATTGATGCTATTGCATCGACCACCCTTACACATAATCCCCTTCTCTGCCTACTTGGCTAACTCAAGTAGGTGCCCGGTACCCACAGATGCCTTGCGGCAATGTTGCTGGTCCTGGTCAAAAGTAGAGTGGCAATACACTGGGGGCGAAGACCGACACCGATGCTCAAACTTTGGCTTGCTGATGCGGCATATTGTCAGACACAACTAACAGTATTTTGAAATCTTATGCCAAGTGCTAGTAGGCCTTACGATATATGGGTACCCCTGGTCACTTACCTACATAGCCTAGCAGACAACACCTCGGATCGCTACATCCCTGTAAATAGTCTGGAGCGCACACTTGTGTGGGCAACTGATGTCTAGATGGGGGACACGCTTAACTCCACATGTATGATTACTGTTCTGTCTCTATTTGCCTCTCTAGAGCTACTACCTCTCCCATGTGTGATCTGTTTCTTTCTGCCGCGTTTCTCAGAGACAATCACAATTCTGCCAAGTTGTTGACGAACAAATGAATATGCCTTAAATCCTCGGTGACAGATTGATGCCATTGCTGAACTGTACGTTTCATTGTGCTATTGTTGAAGCCTCAATAAAAACTTTAAAAATATTTATTATTAATAATAAAGAGTTATAC
Organism: Lissotriton vulgaris; assembly: GCF_964263255.1. Classification (NCBI taxonomy): domain Eukaryota; kingdom Metazoa; phylum Chordata; class Amphibia; order Caudata; family Salamandridae; genus Lissotriton; species Lissotriton vulgaris. The sequence continues at coordinate 1,506,291,892 of NC_141691.1, forward strand.
CATGTGTGCTCTCTCTGTATATAGTGGAGTAAATCAGGATTCGTGTACACTTTGTTATGGCAAACCTCACAGCTTCAGTCAGTGTGAATAAGACAGAAGGGTTTATTTGTTGGTGGTAGAATAGTCTGTATGCCAAACTCTAGGTTAACTCACTCCACTGGACCGGTCAGTGGAAACCTCAGAACGACTGCCTTAGGAGATCGGCCCATTGGTCTAGGTACCTCAGACAGTCTGTATATTTAACAGGGGTGTTCAAATGTCCTTTTCTATGGTCGGAACGCCATGAAATTCCCCACAGGAAAGAAAAACACGTTTTTGCAAAGCCAATAGGTCTCGTCTTTGGAACCTATTGGCATTACCAATAGATGTTACCCATGCTGTACAGCATCCTTAATGCCGTGCTTCATGTCTAAATATGAAAAAACGTCTATTGCATCATTATGTAGGCTTACACCCCACACATGTGCTTGACTACAAAATGAAACAGCTGGCTTTTTATTTGCTGATCCAACTCGGATCGGCAATTGAATCAAAACAAAAAATCACGTGAAACTTGTTTATTTTGGAAAGGAGGTTTGTTGGCACAATCAACTTGTTGGCAAAGCGGGTGGGTGACAGAAGTAACATTGTGATCCAGTGGAGTGTGAATCAACACTGCTTCTAGAAGCAACACAAGGGGTGCGTGCAATGGGAAGATACATAGAGGACATTGGGTAGCAAATGGAGGAGACTGTGAGCAACGCGGAGCATGAAGGGTGGATGAAAATAGCAAACTAGTGAGAGAGAGATCAATGTGGACCTTGGAGAGGAGAGAAGCAGATGGGAGAGAAAGCAACGCGGGCCAGGGGAGCCATAAAGGCGAGCGCATTACAGACGGGGACGAGAGAGAACCTGTAAAGGCAAGACGGAGCCATGCGGAGAATTGGAGAGAAGCACACTTGGGAGACAGCTGGAAAACACTAGCACTCTCATGGAGTGACTAAACAAAAAGTATAAGTAGCACCTGGAAAATTGAGCAATGTAAGTACTCCGCAATGCATCCATGATCCAGAGGAGGGAGAAACACAAAAAAGGAAGGAAAGTCTATACACACCAATGAATAAAAAGCAAGCAAATGAGAAAGACAATGAAGCCAATTAATGGTGAAGAATAGAGAGGTGTTAAGTCTAATATAAGTTAACAAACATCCTGCACTATTTAGGAGACAGTACAAAAAAATACCCCTTGACGCTGGGGGAAACTTACCATTTTTTTTTACAAGCTCATCAACACTGCAGTGCCTTCCGAGAAGCTGCCATGTTCGCAGCTCCTCTGAAACACAGATACCATCACCTGCCTGGTGGAGATTTCTAAATAAGGCTGACATGCTTATGCAAAGTCAGCACTGTAAATCCCTCCACTGCCCAATGGACAGGCCTGAAACCTCTAAATGAGTTCCAGAATTTTGACATCATAGGTGCCCCACCAGGCTGAAAGATATTTCTAAGAAAACATTCCATTATAAATAGTGAAAAAAGAGCAGTCTCAGCACCTTCACTTAAGAGATTATTCTGTTAACCTAACTGTATTTTTTACATTCAAACACACATGCCTATGATTCAGCATCTCAATGCACCATCAGCAGGGCCAGACACTACTCTGGGTCAACTTTCGAAGACGCCCCACAAAACATTCCCTCCTTGTACAGACCCAATGTAGCTGTCATGGCAGCCATGGAACATATTTGACCCATTCATTCGACACAAATTTGCAAATCACTATCATTCTTTCAAGCTATTGAGAAAAAAATGTATAAGGGCCTTATTTTGAGTTTGCAAGATGGGACGCTCCCTCAAAAACGTGACAGATGCCCTGTCCACAGCATTACAAATGCAGTACAGCTAGTGCTTAATTTGTAATGGAAGGAGCGCTGCTGCCCAAAAGCTCTGCTGAGTAGCCTGCAGGAGGGCTTTACACCTTCGATGCTCATGACGAGCTCAGCTCGCATGAGGTACACTGCTCGTGTGCTCATGACATGCTGAGCTCGTCATGACCACACCCATTTTCATTAGGGCCCAGCACAGGAGAGGGATACCATCAACAGCGATGGTGTTAAAGTCAGCACACAGAACCTCAAGGCTGCATAACCTGACTTCGACCTCACTGCTCGGTCATCTACTAGAGACCCTCCCTATACTTTTATCTCATTCTTGCAGGTTCTTAATTTATCCTTTGCTTTGGTTTTTCGGGTGTTTCTCTTCCTACTTCTGTCCCATGTTCTTTCTCTTGCTCACATTCAATGTCTGATGAGAAAAAATAAGTGTTGGTTATCAAAAATGTGTGCCAGTTGGCCTACGTGGTAACAACAGGCACAAATAAAGCAATGACTATAGTCTATGGCAATTTTAACACTAAATAGGACCCCTCGTCTATTTCACAGTTAAAAATAGGCAGTGGTGATTTAATCGCAACAATTTCTAGCCAGGCATTATGTTTAATTTGCAGGGTGGCTGCATTCTTTCTTCAGCCTTGTCGGTTTTTTCTTTCGTGTGCCCCTTCTAATCTTGTTAATCTGTGTGTCTATGAATAGAGGCACACCGTACTTATTTCTGTCTCCAGCTCTCCTTTTATAACCAGCCTTGGCAAAGACGTATTAACCCACTTAAAAAAAAACAAGTTCTACAAGCAATGATTCGCTAAATTAATTTACAGCATTAGCATACAATTTGTTTCAATTATATTATGGTATATATATGTAGTAACATTGCAACAAGTGCTTTTTAGCTGCCTGCATTAAAGCTCCAAATTTAACCCGTAATTCCAGAGTTGCCCAAAACGTACACCTGAAAGGCATTTGTTGTCGCTGTAAATAAAACCAGCGTGGGCCCGGAAAACAAGATATTACCCTGCATTGTCAGGAGCGCGGCCTTTCATTTCTGAAGCTGGACCTAAGCCGCGTCTTTTCTTCTTCCTTGTTAGCAGTAATCCCTGCCTCGGCCGCCTTGATCCTCGGGGCCAGGCCCTCTGTTGACCCGTATTGATTGAATTGCTGATACGCTGTTTGTTATCAACAGAAAGAAATCTGAAATTGTTCCAAGCATTACACGCTCGGCAGCCTTTTCTTGACGGACACCCTTGTTCAGATTTTCTAAAAAATGATACAGGATTTATGTGGGTCCGTGAATGTCTTCATTCTAGGTAGAGTGAGAGGAAAAGACAATATTATGAGCGGTAAGATTGCTTGAAAATGTTTTCAGGATCAGTTCAGTTCTTTTTTTATTTTGTTTTATTTATTTGGCTTCTTACGGGGTTACAAAAAGATCAACAGTACTTCTTTCTGCATAACTGCTCTAAAAGAATATTGTCCATAGCACCATCAGGTAAAACTTCAAAGTATAAAGTGCTAATCATAGTGCAAGTAGGGGGAAGTGCAAGAAGACACGTACATACTTTAAAATGGAAGTTGAAGGGTATAGACATTCAACGTGTAAAGTGCAAAACCAATTCTCTCAGGTGCTCAGTCCAAAGTGCTAAATGCTTAGTGCAAATTAGCAGCTATGTATACATCTTACCTAATAATCGAAGATAAAAACAATACCAAAGTGCCAATCTGTAACAACCTATACTAGGAACAACAACAAAAAAAGTGTCCTTTACAAGCCACTATATGATTATTGATATCTAGCTTCAAATCTGTATAAATGGGCAGACTATTTCCAAATTCTGGCAAAACTTCTCCCTTTCCCAACTCTTTTTGCGTAAAGCATCTCCCTTAGATACACCTTATTGATCTTCTCTAGCCACATTTGCAGCCTGGGCGGTTCAGCAGATTTCCATAGTGCCATAAATAGGCGACTTTGCCAACAACATTGCACTTGAATGCTTTGAACAGACCAGCAAAACAGCATTCATATCCACTCAATAGGATTTCCCCAAAGAATCCCACAGCGCTCTCAACACATCCTCCTAAAAGGTTTTTAACAATGCTGCATTTCCAAACAATATGAATCAAGGTGCCCGATTCAGAGTGTCTGGAACATTGACCCGATACATTAACATATATAATAACATTGCATGTATGTAACCAAGCTAGAGTATAATACACCATCCATTGGGGATATAATTGATTTTCATGACAATCAGGGCATTTAAGGATAGAAGCTTCCAACCACTGGTCCTGAGCTAAGTTCACTTGGCTCTATGGCCCATTTAATCTGGAAATTCGGAACTGGGCCTGGAAGTTAGTTACTTCTAACTTCAACCATCTTACTCATTGGGTCTGTTTTATTAAAATACACGCTTAATAAAAGAGGTCCCCAACGACCTTCCAAGTTGTTTTAATTTGCAATGGTTGGAGTTTCTTGAAAAAATGGACGTCATCTGATCACATACTAGCTTTTCCTGTCTACAAAATATTTGGAAAAAGAGCTGAGCGTTTACCCATGGAATCAGCGTCTCTATATTTCATCCAGTCCCCAGTGTTCCTAAATTTGAATTTCTCAAAAATCAATAGTACCCCCATCAAATCACCGCAGCAAAAGCACTAGACAGGACTCTCTGCGTGAATACTTGGAATTTGTAGCCAGCTAAAAAAATGCTTCTGCTCAGCTCTACAAGCCAAAAACATGCAATACCTAACCTTTTGTGATTCTTTTTTAAAGGAATATTGGGTTCTAAGTGAAATAATGTTCGTTCAACCATAGCACAAAGAAAAGAATAATCAAAAGTTGTTCAATTTGCCAAGTCAACATACCTGACACAATTCATCAAATGGACCGATAAATTATAAATTATAAAATCTGATAGAGATAAGCCACCTTGATAACTCAGCTGACAACCTCCTCATGCTAATTCTCAGGTTGACCTTATCCCGTATAAATGCACTAATCAGCCCATTCAACCACTGAAAAAAAGGACAGGGGAAATTAACAACAAAAAAAGTTAAACAAGAGAAAGATATGCATTTTTACTAATGCCACAGTGCCAGTTTTTAATATTGGTATCCTCCCCCACCGTTCCAACAAAGCTTGAACTTTACTAAGCAAGATGGAGTAAATTAAATCATACAAATCCTCATAATTTTCCAGACACTCCTGGTATACCCATATACCTGACAGATTTATGTTAATCTATCTTCTGACGGTCCGAAGACAGGGCAGAAACGTCGATGTTAGAAACAAGAATCTCTGTCTTGGAGATTTTTCTAAAATATCGTGAGAACCTCGACAATTGATAAAAATACCAAATAATTCTTAAAACACCCCCTCTTAAATGCAAGATATAACACAAGGACATCCGCATATATTTTAGGTTTCGAAATCCCAGGAGCTGCCGCCTTTTCCTGTGATCTGAGGAATGCAGCAAGCTAGGGGCTCAATGACAAAAGCAAACAGATTTGGATACAGAGGCAACCCTGTCTAGTGCCCGTGGAGATCTGGAAAGGGTCAAAGGCCTTAGCATAACTTGATATTGTTACGGATGCACCCTGATACAATGGCACAATTGACCTTGTGATCTGGGATGGGAATCCCATGGCCTCCACTTCGGAAAATGGATAATTCCAACTCACTAGATCAAAAGTCTTCTCTGTGTCAATAAACAAAACCACTGCAGGGTTTTCAATAAGATTTTAAAAAATCAATTGCTTCTGTTAAATAATGTATGTTGAGATAAAGTTGATGACCAGGGACAACCCAGATTGATTGTTCCCAATTAACAAAGGCATCACTTCCACCAAAATTGCTGCAAAAAGTTTCATCAAGATTTGTACTCTAAGTCCACAGCTCAAATGGTGGTAATGAGTTACATCCTCGGGATCTTTATTCTGCTTAAGAAAACATGGAAGCAAACCTTTCTGAAAGGAGGGTGGGACAGTACCGACCGGCAATATGTTGTTAAATATGGCCAACACAGGGCCTTTTCCTACTCCGATCAAAGCCTGATACCACTCTGCAGGTAACCCATCTTCACCTGGTGCCTTCCCTCTTGGTTAAGTTCTGGCATCTTCATCACTTGAACCCAGAGTGACACCAAGGGCTAGCTGGCTGGCCTGCTGGTCTGATGTTTCGGGGACATAAAAGATTCCAACTTACCTGCTTCTGCACCTCGACTCTTCCATCTGTGAGTCTATTATTGCAAGTGGTGCCACCCAAGTCTTGCACCCTTGGAACTGAGGTCTATGGCACTTGCTTCAGCAAAACCCATGTATCCTCTGTCGAACCTGCACATCTGTGCTTCTGCATGGACATGAACCGCACTTTACCCCTCTTGCGTGGATTGGAACCAGCACACTGCTCCTGTTGTGTGGATCAGTACCAGCGCATCACGCCTGTTGTGTGACCAGAACCGGTATATCGCCTCTACTACTTGATTTGGCCCGATGCTTCACCTTCAGAACCACCACTGCAAAATGTCTCTGCATCCCTGACAACAGCATCCTCAATGATGACACTTAATCTCCTGCATTGAAGCTCTTCGCTCATCAAAGCTGATGCATCATCGCTGCTGCGCAGGTCAGAACACATCACATCACTACCACTGCATTACTTCAGCTGTGGCCTGCATTTTCTACATCAACTCAGCTAGGATCAAGGTGCTTTTCTTGAGCATGCCTCACTGGGTCCGTGTATACAACATGTGCTCTATTGTGGTCTTCCTGAACTATTGACTTTGTCATGGTGCGGTGGGGCAAGAAATCCCAAGTAAGCACTTATTGGTTCTAAGCAGTTCTCTCGTAATTCATAGCTCAAGTTCTATTTTTGTAATTTTGTCTTGTTATATTTATTAAATGAAGAAGTATTTTTCAAACCAGTGTGTGGAATGTTTTTGTGTCATGTTTTCATTCGTTTGCTATTTGAGGTGTTTCACAAATACTATACACATTGCCTCTAAGTTAAGCCTGACTGCTTTGTGCCAAGCTACCAGAGGGTGAGCATAGGTTTATTTAGGATTTGCCTGTTTCTTGCCATGACTAGGATTTTTGTTTATTCTTGCCTAGGACTCATACCCCAGTCAACCAACAACTCAATTTCAAACATGGTCCAATCCCCCTTCAGGGTTTTCAGGCTACACCAACTCCATTCTCCAACAGCCCATGCCAATCAAAAATTCCAACCTGCATCATCATTCCAAACCTATCGCCCAACCACACCAAAAAAGCTCCCTCCCCTTCTTCGTGACCTTGCCTCTCTGTCACAAACTCACCACCTCCTATTCGGACCACTGCCTGCAACTTACTCTGGGCCCCAATGTCCAGACCCTGCCCCCTTTGAATTCTCCCAAGTCTTTGAACCTAAGAATATATAAGCAATAAGTCAATAATTCAATAACACATCATGTTTGCTTAGGCTGTATCGCATGCAAGTAATTGTGGAATGTAGGCATCCTTTGCCCAAACTACTTAAGCCATTCTGAAGCCTAAAATACCCTGTTAGGGAAAACCTGAACAACCTGTACCACCCTGATTTTTATACCTCTCTGTTTGACAGCAAATATCAACACATTCTCATTAACCATATAGTCCCCAAAATTGACAATCATGGTACGAGGTCTTGATATCTCAGGATATTTCTGAAACGGGACAGCATGAGCATGTGTTATCATCAAGTCCTCCATATTTCTAAGCAGAAGATGTGTGTGAATCAATTCATCAATGTATTCTGACATGGCCTTCCCCTCCTTCCTTTCTTGTATTCTAATAAACCTAAGATTACACCTTTTTCAATGATTTTCCTGATCCTCGAGCTCCTGCTTCATAGAGGCAAGATCCCCTTGTGAAGCAGAGTTGATTGGAGCAAACACATTTTGTGGTTTTTCGAGATCTGAAATGATAAGCTATTTCTTCTTCTACGGCCCCCCAATACTTAACTTTTCTTTCCATCTATGCCTTCCGAGCCTCAAAGGTGTGTACCAAGGTATTTTGACAACAATAATGATTCAATCTTAGCTTCTGCTAAGCGACATTCATCTCCCTCAGTCACAATCTGCATTTGAGAAGAGAGATTTCTTAAAGCAGGATTAGCTACCCAGGAATTTCTAAGGTGCTTCCTACATTCTCCGGATATAGAAAAAAAGCTTTGGAGCTGTACAGCTGAGTTAGCTGGTTAATCTCTGGATCCCCAAATTCTGAGGTGCTGCCTTCTTTAGTCACCGTCATTGCCCCATTATATCAGGCAGGGGCAAAACCTGTGGAGGCTTTGCTGAAAAGTGGAAAAACCTTTTCCCCTCCTACACAAATTTGCTTCAATGAAGGTAGAACTGAGGATGAATAAGGCTCCCCTAAGCAATTTGCTCACAGAAAGATCTAGCCACATCGAATAGGTCTCAAGGTCTGTTACAGCTTCCACTTTCTCGTGTTACCTCCAAATTCCTGCCTACTACACACCCACGTGTTCGTTTTTTTAGGGGTGATCTCCCAATTGACTTGGCTGAGCTGGGTGTAAATTTTTTCTTGAATGTCCTCATTGCTCTTCCGTGAAAAAGAATAAAATTAATGAGGAGGCCATAAGCCAAAGATAGTGAAGGAATGTCTGATATTGCAGCAACATTTCTGGCCTACTTTCACACTTATTAGAAGGATTTAGCATTTCTGAGGATAATAAAAGGGTACGCTTCTTCCCTGGGTAAGGTTGGAGCTTCTCCCTAACACAAGGATTGATTCGTTTATAGTGTAATGCCCCCAGAATTAAAAGCAGGCCTAACCATCTCCATACTCACAGGTTCGCTGGCCAAAATACTGATAGATAAAATTGATGTCCAAAAGGCAAAATAATGATAGCCTGGACCTAAGTCTTACGCAAAGTACTCGAAAGGCTTTTCACATCTCCCCGAGGTACTGCACTGTTTACCACATGCAGGTCTGGTAGTTTTAGGCAACATCTCCTTAATTCAAGTCCTCCCAAAACAGCTATAAGATTGGCCCACGGCATCGAAATGGGCCAGCACTTTCCACAATGTTCACCAGAGGGCAGAATCTAAGAGACCGAAGCATTATACTTCAATTCCCACCATTCTTGAATAAATGCACCATCCGTAATGAGGAAGGGGAGAACGCTTCAAATCCCCGGGCCTCTGTGCCCAAGGTTTGGAAAGATTTCATGTCCCCCAACTGGCTTGCTGAACACAGAGCTCCACGTTGGAGGGAGGCAGGTCCAGCAAGGCCTGCATCACACCATCATGGCCATGCATGGCCCGAGGGTTTAGTCCTGAATTGTTTTACTAAATCATCAGACACATTAAGGTTTTAATGTTATTCATATCCATATTTTCCAACAATGTTTTTGACATCACAGACAAAATCTCTCAATCAAGATGACTATTTATTTTTGACTCCAGGAGCTCTTTTGCTCTGACCTTAACCAGAGCATAACTTTTTTAAGGACCAATGTTTGTTTGCAATTATAGCATAATGTGCTCGACTATACAGAAATCTGTAGCTTTAGATTGTTTTCTAGTTCTTAGACATTTGCAGACATGTATGTGAGAATGTACAAAAGGATTTATCTTCTGTGTCCCCTTGAATGTTGTTTACAAATATCCATGCATTAACACCGTAACCGCTGAGGCTTTTCCACCCCAGTGCTGAGCCCTTTTTTGTCTACTTGGGGTAGTTGCACTTAGAGGTTCCTAACTTTTTTTCACCCTGTCAAAGTAGGGACCACCACCCGCATCAGGGTAAGTCAAATACACACGCTAAATTAACCTCACGCTCTGGTAGCTTAGCACAGAGGAGTCAGGCATAACATAAGAGGCAATGTGTAAAGTATTTGTGCAATTCCTAAATTACAGTATTTCAATGAAAACACCACAAAAAGACTCTATACGGGTGTAGAAAACAGAGAATATTGGTCTGAATAAATTAAGACCAAAATGATAAAATCCAATAAGTAGAAGTCAAGATATACATTTTTAAAGATTAAATGTGAAAACAGTGCTTAGAAGTCCCTAGTGGTCAAAAGGTTTCTTGAGGTCACGAGGGACTTGTGCAAATCCAAAAGTTCAGGCCGACTGTGATCGAGGGCAGGCTGAGTAAAGGACAGAGAAAGGTCCCACTTAAATAGTTCTATAGATGGAGCAGAGCATCAACTTCGCGGAGTTGAGGAGGCGTAGTGGCACCATCGATCTGTGGATGGAGGTAAGCGTCTGCATCGATTCACGCCATTGAGGGAAGTTATAGTGATAAACCCCTGTATGATACAGGCACTGTGTTGTCATCAAACCCTGCTATCTGTTGTCGTTGAGCAGTACCAGCTGTGGAACCACTGTCAAGCAGCTGCTGCATTGGCGTTGAAGGGTGATGCATTAGTTCTGATTGGTGCAAAGCCGGTGTTGTGGCAATGCCGATGTAGAAACAGCTGCAGAGACCCTCTTCTGAGATCCATGACTGTGTGGGCACCTCAGGCTAGGACTGGACTCATATATGGCAGATTCTATCATCACCAGCAGGATCCAAAGAAGTCTTTTGTGTCCCTGAGACTTCAGTAAGCAGGAGGCAAGCCAACAAGCCTTGCAGTCACTCTGGATTCAGGTAAGAAAGGTCCAGTCCTTGTTCCCAGTAGGGCCGAGATCAGAAGGCAGAAGAGCATCTGAACAAAGCAAAGAAGCAGTGCCTTAGAGCAGTCAGTCACAGTAAAGTGGTACTCCTTTCAGCACAGCAGTCTTCCCTCCAGCAGAGTTCTTACCATGTCCAGAAGTGTACTGATTTTGGCAGGGTCAGAGCGTTGGTACTTGTACCCAAAAATGCTTTTGATGCGGGTGATGACTTCAAAGGAACCCTCTAAAGTGCACAAAGATTCCTTTCAACCCAGTCCTTTCTGTCAGGCTATCTGTGCAGGGTAATACATCCTTTGTGTGAGGACAGGACACAGCCTATTCAAATGTAAATGTGAGCTAACTTTCACCCTGCTGCCCAGGAAGGTTATCAGAATGCAGATGAATGCAGATGAGCCCTCTGTCACACCCAGTCGTTTCTGTGGTTTTGGCTGTCTAGGGGAATGCACAAAGTGTAGCTGTCACCGAGCTCAGATGTGTATTGGAGACAGTATGCAGACAACCAGAGCAAGGTTGAAAGCAGAGAAATGTCCACTCCCTAAAAGTTAAATACCTAAAGCTGCCAACAAGTGATCAATGTATTACATTTTGTTTGTATATCTTCAATAAAGTGACAGCATATGACACCACAGAACAAATAAATCGACGTTTGCGTGATTCATTCAGTAAATAAATTACAGTAACCAGGTGTATTTTAAAATAATTTGATTTATATTCGCAATAGAAAATACAGGGGTTCAAAAGGAAACAATTCTCGCATGCAATAATAACAGAAATCAAAGATGAATCAAAGATGGAAACATACTAGTCCTCAATGTATTAAAGCCATCTCCATGTAATCAGAAATGAAGTTGAGCCTAGGCATAGAATTCAAGACTTAAAATAATTTAATTTAACAATAACTAAAAGGAAGAATGAGCTATATGTCAAATTGTTCAATCTCCATTGCAATGTGTCAATTAGACCATCTTCAGGACATATATGGATCTTGTGAGATTCCTCAACCCCTCTAGAACGACAATCTATATAATTTACATGACTTAACAAATAATTAAAATGACACTCAGAAAGTTAGCGAAAAAGAAATTGTACTGAAAATCAAACTTGTGTTGATAGACTTCAGAAGCACCAATTACTAAGTAAAGGAAAGGACGCAGAATTAAAGTTATAGTATCTAGAGATAAGTGTATGTAGATAGATTTTACCAGAGATTGTACTTCACTTAATCCCATTGCAAGATCTGAGGGACATTTACTGTTCAATGATTTCAAAGTCGACACAGTATATATCAAGGGGGCCTCTTCAATCATACACAGAAGTAGACCAATGAAATCAGAAACCTCCATAAAATTCTGTTTTAAACAGGATCCATTACATTTTCTGTAGGAAGTAATAGTTCATACTTTAAATTGATAATAGACAACCTCATTTGAGGATATTGGATTTTAGTGTGTTACATGCTTCTGTGTGGGATATATAGGACAGTACATAGGTTTTTAAACATGTATTGTCTTGTCTAAACATTACATAATAACTCAGATAATGTCACCTATGTTAAAGAGGTCTTTTTATATATAGTATTTTTTGGGTATATTAGTGAAAGGACTAATTATTATGTATATGTTTTGTATTTTTTTTTTAAAGGGAAGGATTACCAATATCTATTATGTCCAATTGTGGAAAAGGTGCTGCAAGTGTGATTTGTAAACAAACAGTTATGAATGTGGTCATAGCACTGAAGTGATTTACTACTTGCTGGATAAGGGCGAAAGGTTCATCAAATTTGTACATTTAACTGATGCTTATCTGTCTTGTTATCCGAATTGTCATATTTACTAACAATAATACAAATGTTAATTTCTTTGAAAAAGTTCTTGGATCTAACTTTTTCTGCATGCCTTTTTATCTTTAAATCTATTATATCCACCCAATATTTTTAGAGACAATATGACAAATTGTAAGAATTGCGTCAATATATCCTAATGAGTACTCTCCCCTTTCTGAGGTCCATGAACATGTTAAGAATGTTGATCCTTCTTCCATATATAAATTGCCGCCCTTATTTTAAGGTTATCTTCTGTGGTGGCAATGATGTGGAACACTTAACTGAAGTTAGACTGGAATTGAGATTAAGGAGACATTTTTCATCTTCATGTATGTGCTTCTGAACTCACAATTTGACTTCTCAAACATTGATTAGAGACAAAAGTGGAAGTGGTTTACTCTAAGTGCTGCTGAGTTTGAAAATACTTGAAGACATGTCAACAAGTCAGTCTCAGCATTCCTTCAAGATCATGAAATGTTTTCCATTTTCCATTTAAAAATAAAATATTCCAGTGCAGCACTTTAGTATTCTGATGTTGTAAATTTTATAGCAAATCATATTTTCCTTTCAAACCTAAAACTTGGCTTGCCAATCACTTTTAAACATATTTAGTTGCAAAAAACAACAAAGCCTCTTTTAATGGCCACATTATATTATGTCTAATTCTATTTTGTCAGATATGGATTTTCTTTTTTTAAATATTTTTTTTAATTAAAAATCCACAGTAACAAAAAATACATATATGCGTATATCTTAAATCAGTACACAGTAGTAATTCAATTCATTCCCCTGTGCCAAAATCGATATTGATCCACCCTACAGACAAACAATGCCTCCATACCAAATACATACATATCTTAAACTGGAAAACAGTAACAATTCATATCCATCCCCTCACATAAGTATAAGTATCAACCTGTCATATGATCAATCATTGCCCCCCACACATAAAGACCAACTTTTTGCTTTCTGGGCCCATTAACAGAATATAAACTAAACTCCAAATTAAAGGTGTTATAGAACCTAGCACGCCACATTTCAAAAGATGGAGCCTCAAGCTGTAGCCAAGTGGATGCTAAACATAATCGTGCTACTGCCATACAAATAAAAATTAAATAGCAAAATGTATACTTTGGCATTCCTTGACATAAATCCTCCCCGATCCTTAACAACATCATGGAGGCCGAAAATTTTAGTGACACTCCAGTAACCTCTGATAAGAGCCTTTCTATAGCTCCTACAAAAGGAGTCAAATTAACACATGAATAGAATATATGCACTGTCTGCAACACACCGAAAACATTTCCCATTATTTTCACCCCCCATTTCATCATCTTCACAGGGGTGTGGTATAGATTGAACTATGTTTTATGGTGCTGGGCTCTTAGGTTAGCTGTTAGAAGAATTTTCTCTGCAATATCAATAGACTCCTCTAGAGAGACAGACTGTTCTCCCAGCCAGTTTCCACATTTAACTTTCTACTTCACTAAGTCATCGACCCTAGCAGCTAACAATACCTCATAAAGAGACCCTATTTTTTCCTGACGACTGATAGCTTCTACAGTCCTATGTGGTATCGTCGCAGTTGACTGTTTACTTAAAAAATCCCGTATTTGCAATAATTTGAAAAATTGGGTTTTAGGTAAATGATATTTCTCAGCCAAGCATAAAAAAGAAGAACATATCACCTCCCCCCAGCCTTATAGAAATCGCTATTTTGGATGATGCCCTTCAATTTCCAATTAGCTGAAACATAATCCGAGAAGATCAATGGAAGTAAGCCTACTGAGGAGGTGGGTGTATAGAAAGATAGGCTTGAGATATGCAAGTTTTTACGCACTATATTCCAAACTTTAAAAACTGAGCCCAGAATTTTGAAGCAGGTTCTTTTATAGTAACTGCAATCTATACTTTTAAATAAACAGTTTTTAACCTCTGACCCCAAGACAATCTGATAAATTGAGGGGGCCTCGGTTAAAATATCCACTTCCTCTCTAGTCAGTAAAATGTGAATATTCGATAATGTACACTCATAATAATAAAGTGCAAAATCAGGAACCAACCACCCACCTCTGTCCCGAGGGAGAGTCATAAAGCGATCAGCTCTACGTGGTTTTCCTGGGGCACAGAGAAATCTAGCACACACTGATTGTAAGCACTGTCATTGTTCACTGGATACTTCCAAATGGAACTGTTCTAAAGAAGTACATGACCCTGGGCAAAATGTTCATTTTGAGGATGTCGGATAAGCCCACCAAAGAAAGATGTAAAAACTCCCATCTTTCAATTGACTGAGTGGCCTTATCAATAATAGCACCCCAATTAACCTCAACCAGCTCTTTCACCAGGCCCGAATTGTAATGCCAAGATGACGTGTTCAGCTTATATCCAGAAACAGCACCAAAACTCCTGTGCCAAGTGGTCAATTTCTGGTAAAGCCACGACAGGATCAGATATTACAATTGGAATGTCATCGGCGTAAGCCAAGACACAAAACCAACCCTGCTGGACCACGGAATGTTTAATCTGGTCACTCCGCTCCAACATATTTAAAAACGGTATACGGACTATTTTTTTGTGTGAATAAGTACCACTGTACTTTTCTAGGTAATTATGCAAAAGTACTGCAGTATATTGTAAACTTTAAAACAAATATATGCCAATACAAATAGTTTACTCTACCTTTATGGAGTTTGATAAACTGACACATGTCTTCCTGTATAGTACCTACACTATGAGCTATATTTCACATGAAAACCCAGAACAAAGGCAATGTGTGATCTAAATAACATGGCTGCCTTTTCACTTTACAATGGCCTTCATGCCACGGTGTACGGTACCGAATATATCACTATTTTTTTTTTGCCTTAACCTTAAAAACTACTAAACTAATTTAGAACAAATAACAAAAAGGAACCTTTCCACAGCATCATTTCTGTTCTTGCCCAATTTCATGAAAATCTGTTAAGCATTTTTACCTCTATGTCTCTCTAAAGAATCTATGAAAAATGCATTTATGAGAACATGTGTTTTGGGCCTCCAATTTTGTTTTACACCCCATAACTAATCGTTGCATTATCAGTCATCAATTAATGTAGAAAATGAATAGGTCTGCAAAGTTTCATGGGGATTCGTCAAATCGTGGCAAAGCTGTTACCAATCAAACATTTGAAGAATTTCTATCTCTCTCATTACTTCACTATAACGGCAGAGTGGCCATAGAATATATATACTGTTGGGGGTTTCGTGCCATCTTTGGAAGGGGGACTATGCGTCCCAGTGGTCTTTGGGATCCTGAAGGTGGCCCTCTGTGTTCCCACAGCAGTGCTGCATTTTACAAGTACTACATAGCACGCCTGGTCTCCTTGTGGCAGGAGGCTTCTTACCATCAGTAGTACTGGGACTAAGTGTCCCAGTGGTCTTTGGGATCCTGTAGACGGCTCTCTGTTTTTCCGCACCTGTGCCCCATTTTACAAGTGCTATATAGCTTTCCTGGACTCACCGTTTTGCAAGGCTTGTTGCCGTTAGTGGAAGGGGGACTACTTGTCCCAGAGTGCTTTGGGATCCTGAAGGTGGTCCTCTGTTTCCCTTCACCTGTGCCACATTTTAAAAGTCTTACATAGCATGCATGGACTCCCAGCAGTCTGTGTCTGGGCTGTTCCACACCCATCAGTGACAGGAAGAGGCAGAGTCACCCCCCTTGGTCTTAAAGTCAGGCTTTACCTATTTTTGAACTTTGTGGGACACATTTCTCTACACCACAGGAGGTCTCTTCATTAAGCCTCAGCTCAACCACTGCAGGTACTGCTAGGCCTAATTATGTTATACAGCTGTTTGTTGCTTGTACAGAACTATGCATCACTCCGTACAAACTTGCATAAGACCTGTTTGCAGTTGAAGTGTGGGTTCTCTTTTTGTGTCTTACCCCCAGTTAAATATATACTTTTGTGTAGTAGCCTGGGAGTCTGGGATTATGACGCATGGCCTTGTTTGCCACTAACCTCATCTTAAGTATGGGGAAAATTAAAATTAGCACTCAAACTGCCCATACCAAGTTTGCCCCCTCATCACCAAATTTAGATGGCTTTATAAAATGTGCCAGGGGGCCCTGAACAGGGAGATTTAGCAAGTGGAACATCCTACGACCGGCCCTTGGCACTCAGTACAGGGCCAGACAGCCATTACCGTGGAGCTAGTAGGCGAGATGCCCCCCTTTTTGACTCAAGATATTTGAACCTACACTGATCCCAGCTCCCATCCTAGTAACCATGGCCACTAATCCCATTGAGCAGAACTCGTCTCCAGGTGTAGATACTACTTCTCAAAGCCAAAATGGGCCTCCTGCAAAGCGAAATAGGAGGCAGATGCCTCAAAAGTAAGTCTCCACCAACTAACATGTGGGATCCCCTAAAGTGAGGACTGAGTGACGGATTACACATTAAGGGGTCATAGACTCTGGAATACCTCCTCGTGATAAGCCACTTACACAACACCCTTCTCTTACTACTGCCTTCAACCCAGTTAATGAATGAATGAATTAATGAAAAGGGTTTTGTATATCGCAACATTCACTCCAAGGAGCGTCTTGGCGCTTATGCGGACAGCAAGAGAATGTTTAACGGAGGGAAAAGGAGAGTAAGAGGGGATGAGTTTATATTAGTGGCAGTGCTAGGTGGTCAGGGGTGGCGAAGATCCATGTTTTGAGGAGCTTCCTGAAGGTGAGTTTCAGTTTGAAATTGGGGATGGTTAGTAGATTCTCTGATGTGGACCACAGATTTCGTTTAGTGTGATAGTGCTTAATTTTAGTTCTCAGATATTCTGGGCTTGATTTGTTTATGGCTTTGTAGGTAATAGTCAGGATTTTGAATAAGATCCTTTTGTGGACTGGTAGCCAGTGAAGAATATTGAGCGCTTCAGCTGAGGGACAGCGCCTGGGGAGCCTGAGTACCAGCCATTGCGGTGGAGTTTTGGACTACTTGTAGTCTTTTCACAACCGTCTTTTTTGTTCCTGCATAGAGACTGTTGCAGTAGTCCAATTATGACAGAACCAGGGCCACCGCAACAGTCTTCCTGGCGTGTAGTGGGAGTAGGTCAAAACAAATTCGGCTGGGTAGGCCTGTACAAGGAACAACAGTCAAGGAGACGCCTGCACAGACCATTGTTCCTATAAGGGGGAAAATAAAGGTACCAGCTGCCCCATTCGCTATACGACTGATCTTCCTCCTGCTTGTGGCCCTTACAATTATGGCTAATAGACCACCTCTCCCAGAGGATGTAGCTTACACTGGCTGCAGTCCACAGCACTATTCCCTAAATCAGCTGCGGATTATGGGGCACATGTAGGTAATTTCCATTTTGCGATTCTCAAATAGCGATTTTTAAGGAATCGCTATTTGAGAATTTCAAAATGCAATGTAGGTAAAAGTTCGCAATTTTTTTGCGAATTGCTAAAATTCCTTAATTGTGATTAGCAAATTGCGAATCGCAATTAAGGAATGAGTGTCCCATTCATTCCTATGGGCCAAGAGGCCCATAGGAATGAATGGGGATACATTCTCAAATTGCGATTTTCTATGAGAAAATCGCTATTTGAGAATTACAATTCCTAGGGTGCCAGGGTGTCCACAGGACACCTGTTGCACCCCTGGAATGTGCATGTAAGTACATGTGGCGCACATACATGCCCTAAGGGCATGTCTGTGTGCCACATGGCACGTTGAATTTTTTTTTGAAAAGCATTTTCACAGGAAATCGCAAAATGCCATCTACTTGGAGTAGGTGGAATTTTAAGCCAAAATTGCAATTTTCAAGGCACTCCTACATAGCATTTAAAGAATCGCAAAATTGCGATTCCTTAAATGCTCGAGCAAAATAAGGAATCGCAATTTTAGTGATTCCTTATTTTGCTATGTGGCCCATACATACCAAAACACCTTTTGTGATTCGCAAACGCCAGAATTCTGCTATTTCTGGCGTTTGCGAATTGCAAACGGCTTCCTACATATGCCCCTAAATTCTGATGACACAATAAAATGAGCCTCTGAGTGATCTGTGGGACACAGGCTGAAGGCAGTAGTAGAATTCAGAGCAGGATCCTTGATCAGGCTGTTTTAAATTACACTAGAATGCCCAAAGGCTTTAAAGGGATGTGTGCTACAGAATCCTGGAACATTGCAGGGCTGAAGAATAAAATACATGATCCCGAGTTGCTTAATATTACCAGCTCCACCCATATACTTTATATTGAAGAAACATGGTGGGTTTCTACCCTTCACATTGCAGGTTTCTCCTCTTTGTTTGCTACAGTTACTCTATCCCCTGCAGGTAGGCCAAAGTGTGGGTTACTGTTGTCAATCTCCTCCTTGTTACGCCAAAAAGATTTGATGCTTCCTCTCCTTTTGATCAATTTTAGAGTTGACGTTCAAAGGGGGGCTGAAGTGATTATTATTAACTATTACAATCATTTATTTGATTCCACATGAGGGAACGTGGGTAGATTTTCAGAAATGTATCTGGAAATGTTACTTGGGCAGTTTGGGTCTGTCTGCCCAAATATTTGTTCAGGGAATTTCAACATGCAAAATTGTGTCTTCTTAGCAAACACAGTATGTGGTTTTCTGGATGGGAATGGTGAAGGAGGCTTGCATTTCCAACAGTCTGAGTATGGGGAGGATTTGAATGCCATGTTGTACAAGTATTAGCTGTTACTATTGAAAGAAACCAAGTGTCTGGGCACCACTCAGACACACACAATTGTGGAAGGGGATACCGCTCAACAATTGACCATATTCTTGCCAGCTCTAGACTTAATCAGATAGTTACTACCATTAGGGTAAAAGAAACACTAGTTATTGATCATAATCTGTTGGTTTTATCTATTTGTCTACTAGCCAACTATAATGAGAAACACACACAGATCTCATGTATCGCCCTGGCTAGATCAGATGGTGTAAACATTAAATGAATGGGTATTGACCGAAGGTTTATACTACAGAATGTGGTGTCCCAAAAGTGGAATGAGTTTACTTGTTTAGCTAATGATGTTGATAATAATAATCAGGTACTAGCATTTGAGCAGATCACTGTGGCTCTTAACTCCTTATTGGTGCACAATGTTTTGAAACACTGTAAACAACCCTTTTTTGACAGTGTGAATGAAGTCCTGTGCTTACATCTTTGGTATCCTCACATGCCTGGATTGGCTACTATGAGAAGATTTTTGATGCAGTACTGACTAATGAATTGATGCCTCCACCACAAGACCCAAACAAGTAATCCAGAGTCCTATCATTACAATTTTTGTACCTTTGACATACACAGTAGGATTTGTGCAAGTGTGCAAAAGGAAAAGCCCCAGGACAGACGCTATGGGCACAATACGTGCCCGTATTTTTACCACAGCAGTGCAAGATACTTTACCCTCTTCTGAGTCACGTCAATCATAGTACCCATATATAAGAACGGTGATAAAGAAAACCCAAAATGCTACCGTCCCATTTCCTTTCTGATTTCCTCTGCTAAACACCTTGGAAGAATTGTTCTGAGAAAACTTGAGGAATGGGCTTGGGATAATTTAATCTTGACCGATGCTCAGTATGGAATCAGGAAAGGACTTGGGACGCTGGAACAGTGTTTGCACCTTTAACTCCTGATTAGGAAATATACTAGAGCAAAAGTCTCCATATGTGTTTTGCAGACCTTATAAGCTCATTCATCCTAGTTGATCACACGCAATTGTGGCACACTTTGCTCTTGGGTGGGACCCCAAGCAAGGTTTGTTGGTCTTCTTGCGCAGTTATACTAGAACCTCTCTGCCATAGTAAGGTTTGGCCCTAATGGCGAGCTCTTGCCCTCTTTTAGAATCAGGAGGGGTGTCCGTCAGTGGTGCACACCGGCCCCCGTTTAATTTTCTCTGTTTATAAATGGGATTCATGATAAGCTTCTGTCCCTGCAGGCTAATGCCCCAATTGTTGCTGTCCATTTTATACCCCTTCTCTGTGCAGACAAGGTGTTCCTCTTATCAAAGAGTGCTGTCTGGCAGCAGCAATTATTGGATTCCTTTGCAGATATCATGGACTTCAGTAAGTTGATCATTTAAAAGTCATTGACATTTACAATGTCTTGTGGAAAATTTCCCCCAAAATAAGATTTTTTATTTAGAGGGTGTTCTGATTGCAAAGGTTAATGCATTCGGTTACTTAGGCATGATGTTATCTGCAAATGGATCTTGTGTCGACCATATTTGTAATACAAAGCTGCTGAGTGATTAAGGATCCAGACCCCAAGTATCAAAGGGAGAAATGTGACACTGGGAGGAGACACCCAGAACTGATTTAAGGAGGGGTCAGGGAACCTGAGCACAACAAACTTGGAGAAGTGTGGCTCACTGGTTAGAGCAGGCAGACCCTGAAGCAGAGGTCAGACCCGGGACCAGGGTTCAATTCCCAACGCGGCAGGGTCTTGAGCAAAAATGTCCATGGACTCGATAATTCTCGCTTCGGTGCCTGACCTAATCATGGGTTCACACTCTGCAACTCTGGGCATTAAGCTTGCTTAATCTCCACAACGCCCCCCCCTCCCCTGTGGCGGGATGCCTGGCTTTCACCTTGGGGATGCCCTGTAGGGGCTATCTCACAGGGAAAAGCCAGGACGGGTTCCCAAGGCAAGCGCGGAGATACCCCTTCGGGGGTCGATTCTGGCGCTATATAAGAAACATAATTATAATAATAATAAACTTCAAAGACATTAAGGGGTATAACTATGAGAGCTGAAACCCCTGAACGTTCAAATGAAACAGAAATGGATTGAGACTGAAAAGGCTTGGACCCATTTTGTGGTCAAGAGGATCTGCTGCTAAGGAAGGAGCATATGAATTGGTTGCTGGGGAAAAAACAACTCTTGCTTTGTTATCTGGGGCTGGTCTGCAGTTTGCTGTTCTAACCAAGGGAGAGGCTGTTGGGACTGTGCTTGGAGGCGCTGGGTCCCCCTGCTTGATGAAGACTCTGCTTTGCGCTATCTCTTGAACCCCAAGAGCCCGAGGTGAGCTGGCTACCTGTTTGGAAACACAGGAACCTAAAAGTTCCTGGAGTAGTCCCAAGCAAAACAGCGTGTGCATGCTTTTGCAGTTTGAGACCCTCAGAAGTTGTTCCTTGTGATCGTGGGCACGCAGGAGTAAGCTGAGTCTCAGACGGGCAGGGTGCGTGTTGTGGTGCAGCCAAGGCATTGGTGAGGAGTGAACGGTCATTGTGTGAACCGGGAGATGAGGTGAGACTCGATGCACAGCGTGCGTGTAGGAGTGCAAGCCAAGGTGTTGGTGAGGAGCGCCTGGTCGTTGTGTTCAACGAACGAAGAGTGAGTCTCGGACACGCAGGGTGCGTGTCATGCTGCAAGCCAGGGTGCTGGTGAAGAGCACCTGGTCATTTTGTGCACCGGGAGAAGAGGTGAGACTCAGACACACAGAGTGTGTGTCGAGGTGCAGCCAAGGCTTTGATGAAGAGCACCTGGTCATCGTGTGCACCAGAGAAGAGGCAAGTCTCAGACTCACAGAGTGCATGTCAAGGTGCAACCAGAGGCACTGGTGAGGAGTGCCTGGGTAGTGTGCACCAAATTCGAAGGAAGTCTCCACAGTGCTGAGGGCGGGTCTCAGTGTCTACTGAGTCTGCCAGAAGGAGCCCTTGGAGTAAAAAAACAGTGGCTCGGACCGGCAGCCCCGGAGGAGATGAGCCTCTGGCCCGATCTTGCCATGCCCATTAACAGAATTCTGCATCTAGACCCAAGTCACTGAAAGAAGAGAGGAGAGTGGGGTCGCTCCCAGCAGGTAAAGTGGATCACCATCTGGGGTGGGGTGGGTTGCAGGCCAGGACGGACACTCTCTCTGCCTCTCGCTTCTGTCAGCTGCGCAAGCCTGTTGCTTTGGCTCAGATTTAGGCCTGTGCTGGCCCAAGGAGGGGCACTACTGGGGCCAGAGTGAGAAGCAGTAGTTTTGTGTCATCATTGATCCATATTGGGGGCAACTGTTAATAGAGCACCTAAAATGTCGTATTACACTTTGCATCATTGCTGCTAACAAACTATCGAACTGTTGACATCTGACCTTATCTGTGCCTGACAAACTACATGCTTGGTGCGCTACGCATCGTGTTATTTTTCCCTTGCAGAGTACATGATTGTAACATGGCGCATTGCATTATTTCTTCATCGCACAGTGGCTGATTATAACGTGGCGCAGTGCCTTACTTTTTCATTGCACAGTACATGATTGTAGTATGACACATTGCTTTGTTTCTTCCTTGCACAGGGCAAGCTGGTAGTGATACGCATTGTATCATACCTCCTATTGCAAAGTACATGACTGTGGCGCTACGTATGGCATAGTTTCTCTATTGCTCCGTACAGGAGTGTATTGTTACGCATTGCAGTATTTCTTTTGTTTTGCAACATATGTGATTCTAGCAATATGACTTGCCTAACCTTTTGGAAACGGTTAGAAGTAAGCTTAACTGTTGGTTAGAAGCGGTGGTTGGGATTAGAACCTACCAATCCATCCGAAGGAATATTACCCATTATTATATGTTCGTTTTGTATCCTGTGGTCATATCGTATATCTTCTTATATAATGATTATACTTGTTTTATAAAAACTCATGTGGAGTCTAATTGTGGTGACATCTTTGGGTTGCTGTGAGTGTGGTTGCACATACTGTACACTGGTGCCTTGGAGATAAGCCTGGCTGCTCATGCCAAGCTACTAAGGGGATGAGCAGGGCTATCTCAGATGGTGTCCTTACTTAGCCTAACGTTGAAACAAGGGATCCTGATCTCACACTTGGTGACAGCCGTGTGGGACAGTGACTCCAGCCTCCAGCATTTGGTGGCGGCGGTGAGGGATAAGGACCCCCACTTTTAACACAAAGGCAATATCAAACCTGTGAAAATGGCAAACATTAGACCACCAAGCCTTAACTGAAATCATGGTTGAGCACCTCTAAATAAGTCTGACCTGTTGAAAAGCTAAGGTCAGCATAAGATCAAATAAACCTTTTTCATGTGGACTTAACCCTACTTTATCTGATAAACCTCCTAGAAAAAGTATATTATGTTCAACATAGGACAGTGTAAATTAAAAAGGATCAAACGTTGGAACCAAAAAGTTTTCCAAAACGAAGCAATGGGAGGGCAAACAAAGAGAAGGTATATCAAATCTGCAGATTGATGACCACCAGTTTTTATTATTTGTGTGTGGAAAAGGAGCAATAGATATAGGTTTATACTATGGTCTATGGCATAAGAAGAGCAGAGATTGAGTGGTAGAGGCAGTTTGGGAAACTTTTAATAATCTAGACCAAATTTTGTTGCAGAAGTCGATACTCCAAACACATCCCAAATCATTTTACCAACTATTTTGGTCTTAATTCGATCAAGTACTGGGGCTAAAAGTTGTTGATAAATTATAATTCCTTTTGGAATTAGCGTAAGTATTCTAAAACGTGGATCTTCGGTCTGGAAAGAATCAATCTGAGGGAGTGAATAAAAAATGTCTTGAATTATTTCCATAAGAATCAAACATTTATACCAAAACAAACGATGACAACTAAATATGGCCTGAAACTGAGGCAAAGAACCGGGATTAACACCAGGGGTGGGTGAAATTTGCGTAATCGCGTTATGCAAATCTCTGCGAAATGGTCAAAAAGCTCAGTGAACACGCAGAAATTCCGTGAACATGCGGAATTGATTGTTCGCAATGCTTTTTTCCTGTTCGCAATAGCTGTTTGCGTGTTCAGGGGGAAATATCTAGCGAAAACGCATTGTGAGAACGCGAACAAGCAAAAAGCTTCGCGACGTCGCGGATGCAGAATTTTGGGCGAAATAACCCACATTCCGCAAATTCCGCGAGCGGAGCGGAATTTACCGCCCAGGCCTAATTAACACCATCAAATAAATCTTGGACCCAAATTATCCCCTGATTCTTCAAGATTTCTAATATAAAGGCTAGTTATTCCTAGTGATGAGACAACTGTACCAAAGCGGTGAATGCCATTAAAGAGTCTCTAGAGAGAATCTTTGGTTGAGAATGAGGCTTCCACAGAAAGCATGTTTGTTTACATAACGGTAGAAAGGTAATTGTATTGTTTGACGAAAAAGCAAAAACATATTTTACAGAGTATGCTACGAGTAAAGAATGTTCATTAAGAATCCTTGCAAGTGTGAAAAAGGGGAAGAATCTGGGAGAAGCCATTTAGAGGCATGTCACAAACAAAAAGCCTTATAATATACTAGAAAATTAGGAAAATTCATATCCCATCAGATTTTGTTTTCCTGAGGTTTGATAAGGAAATACTAGATTATTTCCCATTCAAGAGAAATTTGGAAAGGAGAAAATCTATTTTTTTTAAATATATAAGTGAAATATGAATTGGAATCATAGATAAAGTATACAATAAAATGGGCGTGATCGTCATTTTGATGGAGTCAAGATGACCCCACCATTAAAGAAGAAGAGGATTCCATGAAGAAAGTAGGTGATCAACCCTATTGGGTCCTTCTTTCATATTAATTGCAACTGTGTCCAAAATTGAACTGTTAAATCATACGCCTAAATATTACATTTTAAAACTATTCAAACTTAAGCCAGTAGACTCAAAGGATTATTTAACACAACATTTGGTAATGAGGAGAACTTCTGTTTTATCTGAATTAATTTTATACCCTGAAACTGAAGAGAATTCAGAAACTTCCTGTATTAAAGTGGGATAGAAACCTCAGGGTTAGAAATAAAATGAAAAACATCAACTGCATAAGGGGACACCTTCAGCTGGTTGTCACCATAATGAAAACCAGACATAAAATTATTATTGTGAATACGAGACAAAAAGGGTTCAAGAGCTAAAACAAATAAAAGCGGGGATAAAGCACAGCCTTGATGAACTCCACATTGTAAGGGGAAGTATTGTGATATAAGTCCATTAACTAACTAACACAGAGTCTCTATGGGGTGCATAATGCAAAGGCATAAATAATATTAGGTCCAAAGCTGTGCCAGCTAAGAGATTTAAGTAAAAAAGACATGTCTACTCTATTGAATACTTTGTCAGCATCTATAGAAACTGTAGCTAAAGGAGTGGAGAGTAAAGAACCTTATTTAGCACATTAAATATTAACAGAGAGCTATCTGAGGTCAGCCTACCTTTAACAAACACACATTGTTTCTTACCAATCAATTCAAGTAGAAGAGGTCCAAGCATTAAGGAAGTACTGTGGCACAGATTATGTAATCAACATTTATGAGGCAAATAGGATATTAATTCTTGCACTGCAATATAATATTGGAAATATTGGAATACTTTAGCAGAGCAGGTGGGGTAGTCATTATAAAGAGAAAAAGGGTATGAAGCCAAAAAAGATATAGAAAAATCACTTGTCCAACTGAGAAACGCTTCAAAACATCAGGGGAGGCCCACACATGTTTAAAAAAAACTATTTCCTCATGAAAGGATCATGCATTGATAAAATGCATTCAGTAAACTAAAATTCAAAATGGCGGCTCCAATGCAGCAGGCACATTCCCCTGGTCATTGGATAATGAAGAGGCAAGGAAAAGAAATGGAAACACTGGCCTCTCATACAAGAGAGATTCAGCTTCAATTACAACCCATTTTGGTCGCTTAGCAGCACAGAAGCCTCAAACAAAAGAACGGCTGGTCAAACACGGAGCAGAGCTCCAGAACTAGGCAGCAATCTTAAGTGGCATCACACGTGCTATCCAAGAAAGAAATTTCTACAACCTTTATTTATTGCACATAATGTCAGGGATTATAACGCTGCAATGTGCTTTTTGTACTCTATGAAATTTCCGGTTCTTTGTTTTAGTGTTGTCTTATTTCTCAGTAAAGCAACCCAAGCCAGAAAGAGTCTGTGTTAGACTGAGACGTATTCCTCTTAAACTTCTTTTTTTATGTAGTGCTGAAAAGGTTCTTTTCATTACAAGTGCAGAATGTTTTAGATCTCTGAAATATGTTGATTGTACAAGGGCAGGAGGGTCTGTTTTTATTCATTTGTTGTTTTCAACTGTATAATATTTTATCAGTTTTATGTAATTTTATGGCTAATATTGGTAGTGCGAGAATAAAGGTTCTTTGACTTGACTTAACTAAATATACTGTTCGCTTGTTATGTTATGTTATACGGAATTTATTAAGCGCACGGGCACCCAGAGGTTTCATAGCGCTAATTTGAGGAGAGATGACAGACAGTACCTAACCGAACGCTTGTTTGAATAACCAGGTCTTCAGTGCGCCCCTGAATTCCATGAGATTAGTGCAGCTCCGAAGTGACACTTGCCCCAGGTAGTAATTTCTTCCTTCTCTCTTTCACTCTCTCTTATTTGTACCTATTCACTTTTGCTTTTTTACTTGTCTTTTCTGTAATTCCACTTTCAATTCTTTTCCTCCCCTCATTTTCTTTAACTTTCACTTTATCTTTCTGTCCTCCCCCACAGCCCTGCCTCCTTCTGCAGGTTTAGTCCTGTTTTTCTTTTATCCTTATCTTTGCCTAATAGATGTGAAGGAACAGAAGGAGATCCAGGAGAAATGCTGCAAGGTCTCAGGGCACAGCTGGCTCCTCCTTGAAGACTGGTGACTGTTTCCTTTTGCATCCTGCCCTAACAGTAGTTTCGAGCCATCTTGGTTATTAATTCATAATCTTTCATTCTGCAGCATTTTCCCAGCTTTCCAAATTTCACCTCTGCTTTTGCAGGTTAATAGTGACCCTACTGTGCTTCTAATATTCTGCTTGATTTATTTATTTTACTTCACATTTTCATTTAGTTTCATAGCTGTTATCTGCATTGTATGTGTACCTTTTTCTACCATTTGAATTCACAAAATGTATGTGGGACAAAAATACACATATAATTGAAACTGAAAGGGGTTTAACAGTCATTCGCATTATTCTTCTTGATTAATCCTTTTAAAGAGTTGTAAAAGTGACATTATGCTGTTTACGTACAGTAAACAGACTTTCAAATGCTCGATGTTGGTATTCTCACTCCAACGTATAATTCGAACCAATTGTTCAAGATCACAGTCAGCCAAGCATAGTGATTAGGCATCTTGAGAGTTTTCTTTGAAGATAAAAATGACATTGAACTGAAAAACTTTCAAATGCTATTTAATATTGCAATGTTAAGCTTGCCAAACTCCTTTAATCATGTTCTCTTGTTGACTTATTTAAAAAGTTATTTTGAATTTATATTTTAAATGTATTTAATTAATTGGAAATGTCAGACTGGAGAATTGTGAATCTAAAGTACGAATCGTGCATATTACAGTAATATTTATGTGGACAAAATACCCTTAATATACTTTTTCATGGTGGAGAATTGCAATATTTCATCGGCTTCTGCTTTCATTAGTGCAATATTGTATGCCTTTTATATATTCACTCCCTTCTAAGAAAAAAATCACATATAAATGCAAATATTTACTGCATGGTTAGAAAATATAATTACATCCAGGCACATTCAACCAACTCTTTGAGTGACACATAGAGGAGAGCCTGGATTGAATAATGTTTTTTTTTCTTAACCCTTTTGCTGCTGATGACGAGCTCAGCTCGTCATCACCCACGGGTGTCGTGTGCTGATGACGAGCTGAGCTCGTCATGAACAATGGGAAATAAGCAGGACCAGCACAGGGCAAAAATCCCCGCAGCAGCCATGTGGTTAAAGATGCTTTATTAAAGAAAATTGTGAAAAAGTAAAAGAAGAAAGTGATATACATCTGCTCAGGCGTTATGTTAATAACAGATATAAAATGATGAAGCACTGTGCATAAATAGGATATATAGTTCAGTATAAACAGACAATGAAAAGCCGTAATTCTTAAAGACTATAAAATAAAAAATTATAAAACTGTAGCATTTTTTACGGGTGAACAAAAAAGAAGAGTGGAGAAAAAGAAAGAATAAGAAAAGGAAGGAGAAATGAAGAAAGTTAATTGCAAGACATGAATTACATAATTAACAATCATCTATTAATACCTAAACAACTTAACAAAATAGTAATTGCCTCAAAGGGGATCAGAAACAATGCTAACAGGTCTGGAAGAGGTAACATTTCTGGATAAGTATGAAAGGGAGCCATAACAAATCTCTTTTAATCACTAGGTGAAGTGTAGTAGCATAGGTCCCATCTAACATGTGATGGTGACATAGTAAATTTCCCCAGGCAAAAAAGTAATTTTTGAAGTATTCGTCCCATTGGATGTCATTATTTGTAAAGCCAGGGCAATCAGCAAATCAATATGTTTTTTTCCAATTGTCGTTTGAGAATGCCAGAGAGGGGATGACAACACAAGAAAATATGAACAGTGTAGATAAAATGTTAATAATCTTATCCCAAATTTGTAACCAAACATTTTTTTTTACTCAAAAACATATGCATAAAACCACAATTTTCTTGGTAAGGTGATATCAAAGGAAGTTGTGTTGGGGTATGATATAATATGTTATAAAAATAAAATGAAGTTTGACTAGTAGCAGCAGGTAGTGAGAGGTAGTGTGTATCTTAGTTCAAATTGTTTTCCAAGTATATCAAGAACATTCTTGATTAAAGTCCAACCATTGTAACTCAATTTTAGATGTAGGTCTTCTCTCATGCAGGAAACATAAAAGTTGTATATATATATATAGTATAAATTAACTTGTGAGGAAATATCAAAGGCAGTAGAGAGAGGTAAAGGGTGGATCGATGAGGAGAAAGATTGCAATAGAACCTGAACAATAATATGCCTAAGACGCTGATATTGTGCCGCATGAAAGGATGAGGCACCATATTTAAGTTGAATGTCCCTAAATTCTAACATGGAGTCATTTGAAATGATGTGACCAATGACTAAAATTGCTTTGTCAATCCATTCCTTCCAGAAAAGGGCTCAATTATTTATTTTAATATGCGTATTGTACCTAACTGGGTTTATCAAAAACTTTCCAATGGGGAATTAGACTTAAGAAGTAAAGGTGTGGCAATAGAAAGGGAATGAAGAAATAGGTGTGTAAAGAAAGTCCTCTGAGCTTCGGAAATGCGGGCAATCTCTATAATTGAAAAAAGGGCAATCCAGGCATGTTGTAATTAACCACAGACTGTACACTCATCCAAGGAAGGAACTGAAAAGGTGGTTCATACTTGTTTAAGAGAAAAAGCAGAGTTGTATCATCTAAGATTAGGAAAATTAATCCCTCCATTATTCTTAGTTTTAGACTTAACCTGATCTAAACTAATTTGAATGGGTTCTCTAATAGTATTAGAATAGAGAATGCCTAAACATTTGATAGGTTTAGAAGTCTAAGTGAAACCTGTATCACTGAACATATCAGGGAAACAATACATATTTATTGGCAATGTCTCAGATTTTTCCATGGTAAATTTAATCCAGATACTAAGGAATACTCATTTCACAGATGAAAAACCGGATTAGAGAAATATACTTACATATCATCTGCACATACAGTAAATTTTACTTCTCTGGGGCTGATTCCAAGTCCTACATCGGTCAGGAAACGTGACCGACCGACCCACTTTAGTCAGTCAGTCAGTCAGTCAAGTACAATTTTACCAAACCCTGTTTGGTTGCAATCGTACCCCACACAATGGGAGCATGCATTCTAGGTGGAATGCATGCCTGCATTGTGCAATGGAGGGGTGCAGTCCATCCCTGCACTCTATGGACGGCACCCCTGGATGCCTGCCACCGGGTGCAGGGATCTACAGGCCACCATTCGGCGGCCTTGCACCCATTGGGTCCCTACTAGGGGGCCCTAAAGACTGTTTCCGACTGCCTTTTTGTGCCAGAAAGACTGGCACAAAAAGGCAGTGAGAA
This sequence comes from Lissotriton vulgaris, assembly GCF_964263255.1. Lineage (NCBI taxonomy): Eukaryota > Metazoa > Chordata > Amphibia > Caudata > Salamandridae > Lissotriton > Lissotriton vulgaris. Next base: position 1,506,322,119 of record NC_141691.1, read on the forward strand.
ACTGCCATCGTACTCCCTCGGTCGTAAACAGGCAGCCTGGAGAGTACTGAAGGATTTCCGGATGGCGGATGGGCTCTCCGTGTCTGTCGTCAGCCATCTGGAAATCCAAGTCGGATTCCTTTCCGACCGAGCCCATCGGAATGGCCTGGTCAGAATGGAATCCGAGGGCACATTCCGATGTGGGTGGGGGTGCGCCAAACATCATTCGGAGCCCTTCCAACCGGAATCCGAATCGGCCCCAATGTGTTATATATTTGAATCCTGAAAAATCTGCTGATCTACGAATTTTCTCTAGGAAGATTCCAAGGAGAAAATGAAAAGAAGGGGGTTCACAGGGCATCTTTATCTAGTGCCTCGGAAAATCTGAAATATGAAGATTGCTTACCAATAACAAATATTGAAGTGGACGGCTGAGAGTATAAAAGGTGAATATATCGGAGAACATGGGGACTTGAAGCATGCCATTTAAGGCAACAAACATAAACTCCCAATTAAGCCAATGCTTTTTCAGCATCTAGAGTAATGACAGCACATGCAATGTTAGATTTAGAAGCCTTGTGGATTATATTGAGGACAGTTCTGGAATTATCTGAAATAAAAAATCCTTTCACAAATCCTTATTGATGAATGTCAATCAGATCTGATATAACCTGCTTAATACATACAGAAAGGGCCTTCACAAACATCCTGCAATTAGTATTAATAAGAGAAATAGGCCTATAATTCCCACATTTAGATAAAAGCATCACCTGGGAAAAATTTCTGTGTGCGCATTCTTCAGTAAAAAAAAGTGAGAAATTCAGACAACTAGCGTTGGAAGCAGGTGATGTGTAAAATGGGCGTTCAATTGTCCAGAAACCCCATCAGGACCAGGAGATTTGTCTTTATGAAATTGAAGGACAGTGTTTTTAAGTTCCATTTTAGGTATGATGGTGTCCAATATGGAGAGGTCTAACGTATGATCTCAAGATTTAGGGATAGATTGAAAAAAGGTATCTAGTCGATCAGCAGTGGGAGAAAATTCTGATGAATATACGTTGGTGTAATATTGTGCAAAACATTCTAATATTTTAGTATCAATGGTGTGATTTTCTCCATGGGAATCTGTAATGACGTGTTATATTTCTGCTTTTCAATCTTTAGATAATAGCCAGCATTTACCACACTCTAGTATGCCCACTGAACATTTTTGTATTCATTTTCAGTAAAATACCACAGGAGTCAATACAGGATTGTTTGTTGTACTGTAATTTTGCTTGAATTAATTTAAGCAAAATATCAGTTCTTTTTGAGGAAAATATTTGTGGTCCAACATTTTAATTTGTTTCAGCTAATATGTAGATTCTTTAAGTAAGTTATTTTTCTTCATTGCACTATAGTCTATAATAAATCCACTAGCAGTCACTTTATAAGCCCCCCATATGTAATTCATCTAGGAGTCAGCAATAAGACTGACAGCAAAAACATTGGTGGTAAAGTTTGTATATGCATCAGTAAACTGATTTTCTTGCAATAATTCATTATTGAATCTACACCGTTTAGAATGGGAAATAGCATTGGGGGGTATCTAAATCCAAAATCGGCCAATTTCAACATTTGAAACAGATTGGCAAATATTTTGTGTAAAAAAAAAATAATATATTCTGGACTGTGAGGCCTGAAACGTAGGTGAATTCTAAAACATTTGAATGAACTAATCGCCATGCATCAATTAAGCCTCTATAAGAAATAGCCCTTTGAAAGGATTTTTGCACTTTTGTTAGAAATATATCTAGCCTGAGATCAATGGTCTAAAAATGGGCCCATTAATTGATTACAGTCCCCCCATACGATAAAATAGTCTGAGGAACAGGCGGTTAGGAGATAGGAAAAAAATAGCATACATGAGTATCTACCCCTGTCGGGCCTTAAATAATAAAGAGTGAGAAGCGCTTAGCGCTTAGAGCTGGGACGCTCACGGGCAGCCATGCGCTCTACAAATCAGTTAAATAAATAAAATAAATAAATAAGAAGGGATGTCGTTGATTTTAATATTCAATAATAACCATCTGCCATCATCATCTATGGTTTCATTGATCAATTGAATATTTAGAGATTTATGTCCTAAAATGAACCCCATTCTTTTTATTAACAGAAGAAGAACTGAAAACAGATACCACCCATTGTCTTTGCAAACAATCAGTGTCACAATCCTTAATATGAGTCTACTGTATGAAAGCAATTTGGCAGTTCAACCTAGAAAGATGAGTACGCACCCTTTGTTTTTAATAGGATTTCGAAGGCCTTTTACGTGTTAGGAACCGTAAATGAGCCATAAAAACGTAAATAACAACTGTTAGCCAGAAAAATAACCATGACTTTTGAGTCAGTAACCAGATTCTAAATAAATGGAAAGTATAGTAAACAAGTGGAAAAATTAAGAAACATGGCTGTGGATAAAAGCACAAAACTCCACAAAAATTAGATGAAAAAAGAAGAGTGTAAAATGATAGAGAGAAAATATAGGACAGTGGGAGAGAAAAAGCCAACTCCCCAGTTTGAATAAAGATGCATATAGGAAAAAGTCAATATACGATACATATAGAATGAACATAGATGAACAACAACTGCCACCACAGCAGGCTCCGACGAGATGAGAAGAGTGAAACCTATAGGGAACATCACAATAATACAAAAGAATGAGTTTGAACAGATAAAGTCTCCCAAGGTTTAATGTCTTCTCCCTCATGCTCATGGATGAAAAGCTTAAGGTCCTTCGAATTCTCGAAGGTAGCAATCCTGTCCCTGTAGGTGATCTTAAAAAAGCAGGGATGAATAAGCCCATACAGTGGGTTCACAGATCTCAATACTGGTCCCAAGACCAAACAATATTTTCGCCTAGTGGCAGTAGCCTTGGCCACATTCTGACTAAAGAAAGTTTTATGCCCCAACCAGATCATCTTCTTACATTGTTTGGCCATCGTGAGGACTGCCATGAGATCTGAATATTACAAAAACAATGCAATAATCCTTCTAGGTCTATTGGAAATTGCAAAAGGAGAGGGACCACTTTGATGAGACCCTTGTGTCAGGCACTGACGGTTGCGCCTGCCTTATGGTCTGATTGGGGAACTGCGACGGAAAACTACAACTCCCAGAAGGCTTATGAACTGGGAGGGGGCATTGGGTATTTGAGTCGGTGATGCACGCCGAGCAGTGTACGTAATTGTTTCATTGTGGGAGGATGTAAGACTGTGCCGCTGCACAGCAATCAGATTTTCCCTTGGAGCCTATTTGCCTCAAAAGGACAACCTCGTCCCTGGATTCCTGTTTCAGTTCAGGACACTATCGTGTCTGTGGAGTTTTTGACCTTCTGCAGCTTCATCGTCAGCAGACATTGGTGCACGTAAACTGTTTTGGATTAGGGGAAGAGACTGGAGTATTCTGCCTTCCTCAACAGCAATCAAGTGGCTGTCCGCTCTCACTGAGAGAGCATTTTGATGTATGTGGGCCATTCAAGGTTCAGCGAAGGGGGAGGATCCAGCAGCTGCTTTGATCCTTGTGCTGCTCGGGCGCGAGTAACACTGTTCGACTGGTTCGCATTTGGGAATCTGCACTTCCGCGAGTCGCGGAATACCAAGTACCATCTTACAAGGGTTGTTGCTTGTTTCGAGTACCACTAATTTTCTTTTACACTGTTGCTGGGATTTTGTACAGTTATGTTTTTTCCCTCATTATAACCAAGAAGGTTATTGGGTTCAGGGAAACTGAACTAGAGTCACGATTAGACATTGGCTATGTGTGGTGTTTCCACATTCATACTGCTGTTGGATACAATTTCTCATGGGCATTTCTTTTTTAATCAAAGGATCAAGGATTCCAGTAACTGTATTGCTGACATTTAGAACTACCAACTTAAGAAGGGACACTTCCTTTTTGTTTCCTTTTCTTCTTTCTGCTGGGAATGTGAAAGAAGGGGGCTTATGTTTGACACTTGGGTTCCTACCATAGGAGGAATTGGTGAGAATGAAGAAAGATTAATCTGTTTATGTTTTATTGTAGGTAGATACTCTTCCAGTCTGAGAGCGGTATCCTTTACTGGTTATAGAGAGGAGCACAATGGCCAATTAATCAATGTTTTCAGGTAATAATCACCTTAGTGAGACTCTATGAGAGTAGTCACTATTAAGGAACTGCATGAACCTTGTGTTCTCTGTCTGCAGGTATCCCATTCCCTGCTGTTCCTACACTAATTCCTTTCCCTCGCTTGATCACCTCAATACTCTGTGCACCCTGGGTCAGAGTTGGGGATGTCAAGAGCTGGACCCCTTTGTGCATTGCCCGAATTCTGAGGAATTCCTGTGGACGTTAAAAAGAATTACGCACCCATAATATTTACTCCTCCCGTCCTGGGCGACTCACGGAGATGGCATTCTTAGAAGACGTATTGCAAGCATTGGTATTAGTCCAGCAGGAGTTAGCTACCATGAGAGCTGAAACAGCAGTTCTCAGGGAAAAGGTTGATAGGCAATCTAGGAACCCTTTCGGCGCATCGACTTGACATTACAGATACAGGGGAATGTACCTCCCCCCATTCCTTGGCTAGTCCTGAGAGGTATTCTGGGGATCGCCAGAAGATTCAGACCTTTATAACTCAGATTATGTTGCACTTTTCATGCAAGCCGGCTTCTTTCCCTAACAACCACTCTAGAGTGGCTTTTGCCATTTCCTATTTGACTGGAAACGCTGCTAACTGGGTGGTGCTGTTGTTAAAATATGACGATCCATTGCTCTCTGATTGGAATGCCTTTCGCAGAGAATTCAAGAGGGTTTTTGATCAACGTGCTACCGCATTTAGCACCGATAGGGAACTGTTGGAGTTAAGGCAGGGAAAACAGGATTTGATATCATATATGTCTTCGTTCAGGGGGCGTGGCTTCACCAACAATGGAGGCAGATGTACCGGGGTAGAGCTCCGCCGAGGGCTCCCTGTCCTAACCCCCTTTCTCTGTCAATACACATCCGGAACATATGGAGGCTGGAGAGGAAGCGGCTAAACACCCTAAGCGCCTCCGACATGTGGAGAACCGGGCCTTATGGGCCTGGGGGAGAAGGGCACGCCTTAAATCCCCAAGTTCACCAGCCTTGTCGAACAGAGACAGCAGTGGAAAACCAGGTTTATTAGCTGCAGCTAAGCACGGTTGTCCCAGAAGTACAGCGTATATTCTGAGGAGACTGCCACTTCAGTCCATGGTGCACAATCTTTTATAGCACACATATTTACAATGTTTACTCCCAGTACATGCAAAGCAAGCCAATAGGAAAAGTTGGAATACAAGCTATCAGGTTTCCCAAATACGCTACTCTCTCAAACCCTGTGTGTCACCCCTCCCCACATATTAATTAGTGCTAGTACCAACAATCCAATTTGCAAGTGGCAGGACGCATTTGTGTGCCTCAAAGGATAGTTGTGTAACAAGAGAATACAAGGAAAGAATAGCGAAGGCCAGTTGGATAAGATAATGTAAGGAAAGAATAGAAGAAGCCAAATAGTCAGTTGAGAAAGGGATCAATCAACCCAGACATGGATTAGTGAACTCATCCTGACCCTGACATCGGTTTCGTAAACAAGGGCAGGGGGTTACTTTTTAAGAGAAGAGACACGTAGCAGCTGGGGAAGACAAAAACACTCCGTTCGCCGTGCCGCCTGAGTGAGGGCAGAACAAAATGGCGACGGGACACAAAATGGCAGCTAAATACGGGACGAAGTCGGAAAATGAAGAACCTCAGACCCAACTTTTGCCATTACTCAGGCAAAACACAAAGGACTCAAGTTAATCTGAGTCAATGTCAATGGCCATGAGGTTGTCGAGCTGTTGCTGCAACATCATTTTAATTTTCTCTGATTTCTGTGACACAGGCCATGGGACACACATGGTGGCACAAAGACCGCAGATGGCAGGGCCACACTGTAAACAGAGACAACAAGAGAAAATGATGGCCAAAACCATTCCAAGGAAGTTTAGTATCTTACATCCCCAAGTGGACAGTAGTCCCCAAAACCATCCTATCGCAGACCAATCTCCTATGTCCTGGTGTATAGACTCAGAAATTACATGCAACTTAGAGATGGCTTGGTATACCGTAGGGGCATTATCAAGAATATAAATGCAGCAACTAGACCCAATCAATTTACAGACTCCTCCACGATCTGCAAGGACAATGTCTAGAACCATCGGGTTCTGCAAAGTCATAAGGCAATCCGCCTGAAGTTCAGCTGATTACTCAAGGCTCCAGAAGTTACATTTATAGTAGCCTCAACAACGCAAACTAGCTGTCTGATGTCTCTGCTGTTGGCCATTGGGCCCCAGAAAGGAAGCAACCCTTTGATAAAGTCAACTCCTTCTTGTCCTTAGAATCAATAACTCCTCTGCCATGTCTTTTTCTATGATGACCTGAAGGAGCAGTATACGTTGGAGGGAGAATAAAAGCCACATAACAAGTGCCTGAAAAATAGGTAGGAAGCCACGTATAGGCTCCTTCATGACAGACAAAATATGTGCCTTGTGATGGCACTAATGGTGAAGAAATCTGAGGTGAATAGATATACGTATGGGATCAAACACTCTTTTCCTGTGGGTTTTTAACATTTTGGCCATTTATCTGCAGACAGAAATTACCTCGATGAGGTACGGTCCACATTGGTGGGGATCTCCTTTGTCTAGCCTTATCTGTAAGGCTAGTAACATAACGAATCACGTTCCAGCGATCATATGCTCGTTTCTCATCAACGGGAATCTTACTAATCTAAGCAATTCTAGCCATGGTCACTATTCCCTTTATCAAAGAACTGTGACTAAAATCTGCTCCATCACCATATAGACTACCAGGAGGATATCGAAGTTGATTCTGATATACATTAGAAAACATGGCCAAATAGGCCCAAGCGGAGCCTTCATAGGAAATTGGAAGGACTAAATATGGCATCCCTCCCTCTGTGTTATGGGGCATGAGCTCACAGACCCAAGAGTCAGTAGTATTGACTACCAGTTGATGCTGATGTAATAACTGAATAAATGAATTATTGAAGTATTCTGTTCTTCTAATTTGCTCATGTTCTGGGAGTGTATAAAACTGATGTGGGGAGGCAGGGGTAGGAAAAGACAAGAAAACAGAAGTTGGAACAGGTGCTTGTTGCATAGTGTGAACAACCCAACTCACACAAGCCAATAAAATACATGAACATATTAAAATACATAAGGTTATGCCACATGGACTAACCAACAATTTTTTATATTTACTTTTCAATTCTTGATTCTTATCACTGTTTTCCACTTTAAAATCCATTCTCTAAAGCGTTGCTCACAGCAATCTTCCTAGATCACTTAGCTGTGATTATTAGCCGTCCTATGACACTGTAAGTCCTTTAGACCTACTGTCACTACTCAGGTCACAGCCTAAGACTCCTACCGTGACCCTGCAACTTGATGGATAGTGGAAAAAAAATGTCTCTCAATAAATGTGATCAGGAAAAGGAAAAAAAAAAGTTCAATTATCTTTCTTTGACCTGGATCTTAAGTTGAACCGAGTCTTATTAGGTATTGTTTGTTCTTGAAACAAAGTCTCTAAATTTACTGTGTTCAGTCGTAGATGTGATGGTACAGCTTCTTGCAACACGTCGTCGTCTTCTTTCTCAGAGTTCATTCGATCCAGGCGTGCACTGCTGAAAGGTACAAATCGAGGGACCCTTTCGCCTTCACTGTCACTTATACCCTTGCGGACCCACTGATCAAAAGGTAAAGGCAAAGGTACCCTCTTACAGTGCACGCCAATTCTTCTTCCCGACGACGTTTACTGCTGTACCTGTTGCTAGCAGAACTTGCCGAGGCGGGCCCCCTACGAGGTTCCAGGGGGCATATTACCAAGCAATAGCGATAATTATCACTATTGCTTGGTCGGAGCCAAAAATGTATCGCCGATCTGCGGCGATTTTTATCGCAGATAAACCTTGGTATTACCAAGGTTTATCGCAAATGCGATAAAAATTGGCCGCAATGTATGAATATCGCTGAAAAGTCAGCGATATTCAGGCATTACCGAGCTAATGCTCTTAGCCATGTTATCCACCTCCCATTGGATAACATGGCTAAGAACTGCTCAGGGCAGGTGTTAGCTTTTGGAGATATTCGCGCTTAGCGCGAATATCTCCAAAAGTTGGTAATAGGAGATAGCGATGTTAGCGACTGTTTCCAGTCGCTAACATCTTGGCACGCCCACTTTGCATGTCATTAGTGATAAATTTCTCTGACATGCAAAGTGGGGCCCAAGATGGTCGCTATCTTCTACTAGCTGTCGCTAACACGTGTTAGCGACAGCTAGGTAATAGGGAGATAATTGTATCTCCACTTTCTTGGCTTTTAAAGCCAAAAAAACAGAGATAAACTCCCTTGATAATATGCCCCCAGATTCTTTTTCCGCTGGAAATTCTTCAGGCAGACCCAGTCACCGGGTTGGATGGAGTGACCTGGATCTGCAGAGTCCTCTGGCAAAGCGTTTTGAACCTGTTGGTGAAGAACACGCAATTTAGTGGTGAGGTCATGCAAATAGTCAGTCAACATTGGATACGGGATGTCTGAATACTTTTTAGGTCGAGGGACTCCCCAGACATTAGCTGGGCGCCCAAAAACGACCTCATATGGGCTGAGTCCTTAACGAGAATGTACAGTAGTTCTTGTGGATAAAAGTGCCAAGGGTAGTGCGTCAGGCCAAGCAAGACCCGTGCTGGCCTGAATCTTCGCCAGTTTAAGCTTGAGAGTGCTATTATAGCACTCTACTAAACCTGCTGACTGAGGGTGGTTTGCCGCATGGAATTTCTGCATAATACCAAGACCCTCACATACCTTCTGCATAATTTGGCCTACAAATTCACTTCCATTGTCACTCCAGACAATTCGCGGCAAACCAAACCTCGGGAAAAATTCCTTCAGAAGGACTTTGGCAGTAGACAAAGCAGTATTGTCCTTTAGGGGGTAGGCCTCTATCCATCTGGAAAAGGCACACACCACCACCAGAACATACTTGAGGTTATTACAACGTTCCATATGAATGTAATCAATTTGTAATAGCTCAAAAGGGTACGTAGGGGGAGCAAAATGACCTGCTGGAGTTGGGGTTCCCGTTCCTGGATTATGCATTAAACAAACGATACAATGTTTCACCACATTCTCCGCACTTTTAGGAATTCCTTCATTCTGCCATACTGGAGCCAGAAGTTTACATATCCCATTTGCACTGATGTGGGCTGGACCATGCGCCATAGTAACTACAGGTAATACATAGGGGTCTGGTAACAGCCAACGCTGATGTTCTGACAATTCCGTCCAACACCCTGTCGCGTCCAACATTCCCATACTCTCTCTCCACTTACTCAATTCCTTCTCAGTAGCCTCTTCTTGAATCATTCTCACACTTTCTATTGTATCCTCACACATTCCTCCCTCTCTGACCCATCTTGCAGGGCCTGCAGCACACATGCAACTGGTAGCATCTCTCGCTGTCTCTTTTGCTACCCTGTCTGCAAAAGCATTCCCGCGACCCACATCATCAATGATCTTTTTATGTGCACTACACTTCACTATTGCTATTTGGGTAGGAAAAGCAAGTGATTCGAGAAAGTCAGTTACCAACTGACCATGCTGTATCTTAGTCCCATGTGAAGTCAAGAATCCTCTTTCCTTCCACAAACGACCGAAGCTATGAGCCACGCCAAAGGTGTATTGGCTATCAGTGTAAACATTCACTCTCTTTCCCTTAGCCAACGCACACTCTCTCGTCAGGGCAATTAGTTCAGCTGCTTGGGCTGAATTCTGTGTAATGCATGCTGTCTCCACTACCGTACACAAAGTGGTAGCAGCATAGGCCGCAGTCGTCTCACCATTAGGAAGTTTGAAGCAAGACCCATCCACCCATAGGATCCCATCCGGGTCCACAAGTGGTGTGTCTTTTAAGTCTATTCTGCCTTTCGTTTCCTCCTCTGTTCGGAGAAAACAATCATGCTGTTCTTGAGTGTCTTTCTCTTCCTGAATGGGTAACAATGTTGCTGGATTCAAAGTATTACACAGCTTGATGTGTATATGGCTAGCCAAGAGTGTCAGCTCATATCCAGACAAGCGAGCACTCGTGAGGTGTTGTGTTTTCGTTCTGTTCAAAAGAGTATCCACTGCATGTGGTACCATAACAACAAGAGTGTTATCTAGTACCAATCCAGCAGATTGATGAATGGAGATCGCTGCTGCTGCTTTAGCTCTGAGACAACTAGGCAATGCATTGGCTACTGGATCCAATGTAGCCGAAAAATAGGCACATGGCTGTTGTTTGTCTCCAAATTGTTGTGTCAAAACTGACAACGCGCAACCTTCTCTATCGTGAACATAGAGTGTGAAAGGCTTACTGTAATCTAGAGTACCTAACACAGGGGCAGAACACAAGGCAGTACGTAAGTCAGAAAAACTCTTCTGACATTCATCAGTCCAAGGAAGAGGTTGGGGTGTATCTTTCAGAGTAAGTGCCAGCAGAGGTTTAGCCAACAAAGAAAAATTTGGAATTCACTGTCTACAATAAGAGGTAATGCCCGGAAAGGCACGCACCTCACTTTGTGTGCATGGTACAGACATTTGCGCGATTGCTTGAATTTGTTCTGGTGTCAATCGTCTTCCCTCCTTCGACAAGAGATGACCTAAATAGGTAACCTCTTGGCGACAATATTGCAACTTAGAGGGTGACACCTTGTGCTGCAGGTCAGACAAATGACGCAACAGTGAAACAGTCACATCCTTACAAACATCCTTTGAATCAGCAGCAACTTACAAATCGTCCACATACTGAATAAGAGTGGCACCTGGGGTCAAAATGAAAGCATCAAGCTGAGATTTTAAAGCCTGACTATAAATGGAGGGACTTTCACAATAGCCTTGAGGTGCACGTTTGAATCAGAAACTTCGGCCTCCGAGAGAGAAGCCAAAAATATCCCTACTTTCCTCAGCAATAGGAATACTGTAGAAGGCATTTTTTAGATCAATAACCGAGAACCATGCCGCTGAAGCGGGTATCATAGTGAGCTAGGCAGTGATATCTGGGACAACAGGAAACTGGGGACAACAATTTTGTTGACCTCCCGAAGATCGATCACAAAACAATATAGAGGAGGCTGAGAAGGATCAGTGCGGTTAAGGACAGGTAGAACAGGACTGTTACAAACATTGCCTCTTGTTTCTTCGACCACACCCTTCTGAACCAGATCATAGATAATGGCCAACAAGGCTCGCTCACCATCGTTAGAAATGTTATACTGCGGAATGCGTGGTAATTTAACATTAGGCTTAATGGTAACCACGTAGGGCGGAATCTGGAGCAGACCAACATCATTCGGACCCGTAGCCCAGAGAGAGGCAGGAAGAGACTGCAATTCGGGTAGGAATTGGTCCTTAGATAAATACATAGGAGAAACCAGCTTCTCACCTAAGTTAAGATGTACACCGGAAGGAGAACAATACAATGTTGCATGAAGATTCCAAATTATAAGGACCAATCGAAAGAGGCAAAGGACAAGAACCCGGGTTACTAACTAGGGCACCAGAGAATCCTACAGAAAAGTTAGTTAAGCCAGACAAAGGTACCCCAGGGAGTTTGGAGTGAATATTAGAACTTCTCATTGCACCAGTATCCAAAAGAAATGGCTCTGAAACACCCAATGCAACAACTTCAACATAAGGCCCATTCTGATCCACTGGAACTGATAAGACTCCCTTACTTTGTCCATGGCTGTCCTAACTAGTGTGAAAATCCTAAGCCTCACCCTCAACACAATAATTGTCATTGTAATATTGCGCAGACTGAGTATTCTGCTGATCAAAATAATTCAGAGAATTCTGAGGGGGAAAGGAACGCTGTCCTTGAGACAACGCACCTCGCCCTCTACCTCTAGGTGCTAATTGAAAACCACCACGGCCTCGCGGCCCTGGGAATCCACCATTACGCTGCAATAAAACCAGACAGCCATTCTTGAAATGACCTTTCTCTTTACAATAGGCACATTGATTAGGACCTAGCAAAGGTCGCAGAACAAAAGGTTCAGATTTTTGTAACAATCTCTGAAGCTGGGGAGGCTGTTGAAACTGGCGCTGAACAGAACGAGGAGGATAAGCCTGTTGCAAAAGAACCTTCATTTGTAATTCTTTAGTCTTTTTCTCGATCTTATCTTTATCTTAGATATATTCCAGCAAAAAGAAAGGATGTCACAATACACATCCATGGGAGGTGATATCAATATCCACCTTCGCTAAGTAACATGTCTCCGTTCTCTTTGGTCTCCTCGGTCGTCGTCTCGGAAAAGTGGTTTTTGCTGGAATATATCTATAGCAGAGATTTGACCAATCCATCATAGAATATAAGGATATTTGCCATCCAAGTTCCTGGCGACTGGTTCCAAACACAGTAGCTGGAGACTGTTTCTTACTGTTAAAGTCCAGAACACAAAACAGTAACACTATACTGTGGACCACACATGATCCATTTGCGAGCAAGAGAGTCCAACGCAACTCGCTCATCAGAATCTGGGAGTTGACTACAGGATTGTCTTCGAGAAAAAGCAGGAGTCAAAGAAAAAGACCCAAAGAAAGGGGAGAGAAGGCCAGAAACCGTATCGACCAACCGTTTGCGAGCTGGGGGAGAATCAGACAGTAAAACTGGAGACAAGGTATTAGGCAAAGGAGGAGAAGGACTGGTCACGACAAGAGGAACCGAAGGTAAGGGAGACTGAGGTACAGAAGTTGGCGGCAAAGGAGGCTGGGGTTGCAATGAAGGAAGGGGCAATTGTGGAAGAGCCGGACCAACTGGCTGAACAACAGGTTGCTGGACAGGTGGCAACAATAAGGGTGCATTAGCACCTGGTACATAAGGCGGAGGCAATCTTAACAAATGGGACATTATGGGATCTTCGTCAAGATCCTTACTCTGTGGAGAAGTAGGCAATACAGGGTAGCATCTATCTATTGCCATACGATGCTGTCTGTCTGAAACTTCAATCGCTCAATCAATCTCATAGTCTTTGAACTGCTGGGCAGCCTGTATGATCGTCATATCTTTCACCTTTCTATCTCTTTTTGCCTGCTTAATTTCCTTCTGCTTGGCTTCTTAACGCCAAAGGCGAAAAGAGTCAAACTTTGCCGGCCGGGCTTTTCTTTTGAACAAAATTGCTTCTAGATTGTCTAATATATCAGGCTCAAAGCTACCATTTTGTGGCCACTGTAAAACACCATCTTTCTTCGTGTATCGGATCCATGCCTCGTTAAAGGCAATGGGGCCAACACCATGTTTAGAATAGAGCTCATAAGTGGGAGTTCCAACCGGAGGAATTGGACAAGAGTCCTCGAGCCGGGAATCCCTATTACAACCAAAACAACAAAAACTTCCTAAATTTGCTGAAACCAGGCATCTTACATTCACTGGTCCATTTACCAACTTTAAGGGGTTAGAGCAAATAACACAGCACAAATGTACTCACCCCTTGGCTTCGGCTATTGCAATGGTCGAATAACAAAACTCAAAAACAAAACAAACAAGTGGGAGCTACCCACGAATACTTAACTAAGTGGTCTCTGACGCCAACAGAGGTCCGTCTAAAGTCTCGCGATACCAGTCATCACCAAAAGGACCAAGGCAGGGCGGCAGTCAGGGCAGCGGTCCTCAGCAGCCGTCGGAAAGGAGTAGCCGCGCTGAAAAGACCTTTGGTCCACTTCGACATACAGGGGTCGCTTGGCGTGGTTCGCGAATCCTCCGGAATTTTCCTGCAAGGCTTCTCACAACCCTTGGGCTGAACCGCTACCACTGAAGCCGTCCCACGTTGGGTGCCAGTTGGAAAACCGGGCCTTATGGGCCTGGCGGCGCAGGGCACGCCTTCAATCCCAGAGTTCACCTGCCTTGTCGAATAGAGACATGAGACACTCCGTTGGGTGTAGAAAACCAGGTTTATTAGCTGCAGCTAAGCACAGTTGCCCCAGAAGTACAGCGTATATTCTGAGGAGACGGCCACTTCAGTCCGTGGCGCACAATCTTTTATAGCACACATATTTACAACGTTTACTCCCAGTACATACAAAGCAAGCCAATAGGAAAAGTTGGAAAACAAGCTATCAGGTGTCTCAAATACGCCCCTCTCTCAAACCTTGTGTGTCACCCCTCCCCACAATTTAATCAGTGCTAGTACCTACAATCCATTTTGCAGGTGGCAGTACGTATTTGTGTGCCTCAAAGGACAGTTGTGTAACAAGAGAATACAAGGAGAGAATAGCGAAGGCCAGTCGGATAAGATAATGTAAGGAAAAAATAGAAGAAGCCAAATAGTCAGTCGAGACAGGGATCAATCAATTCAGACATGGATTAGTGAACTCGGCCAGACCCTGACATCGGTTTCGTAAACAAGGGCAGGGGGTTACTTTTTAACAGAAGAGACACGTAGCAGCTAAAAAAGGCAAAAACACTCTGTTCGCCGTGCTGCCTGAGTGAGGGCAACGCAAAATGGCGACGGGACACAAAATGGCGGCTAAATACGCGACGAAGTCGGAAAACGAAGAACCTCAGATGAGCCTTGCCTGAATTGTAGACTGAGCGGTGAGCCAAAGCCCTTAGCAGTATGGCAAGCTGAGCAGAGCAACTGCGGGCAGGGAAAGTGCCACAGGAAAGCCCGAGGCTGAGTTCCGCCCACAGGGCCCGACCACTGTGACACAGTAAGATCGCGGGGAGGACGCTGCTCACAATCGGGGCCCCTCTGCAATGCAGTAAGTGTACGTTGCGCCGGCCCTGTGCACAGTCCTGTTAGGTTGCTGCGATCCTGAAATCCAGCTTTTGGACAGCCAGCGACGCCTGAAACCACACTAAGCTGCAGTGACTTTGAGACCGCTTGACATCAAAGACGTGCCCTAGAAGCTGCTGTGGCATGCCCACAGACCGCATTAGCAGATTTACATGCAGAGGGCACTGACTCAGTATTATTCACCTCTAGAGTGAGTCCTTGCCTGGTGCCCTCCAGTGTCTGACCTGGACCCCTGCTACGGGGGTCAGTAGTGGAAGTGTGGAGAGGCAAATGCAGGAGCTGGGGGCCTTGTCGGGGGTGGCAGCTGCAGGAATGAGATATTGAGGGAGACGCAATTCAAATGCCCTGCTGCTGACTGAAGAGTGGAGTTAATTCCCTGGCCCATGATCTCCCCTGTTGTGTTGGAACTGCAACTGAGCACCAGCAGCTATATTGTCAGGATTCCACCTCTTGTATATGACCCGGCCACTCTCTGGTTGTATAGCAACGGTGCCAACAGTGGGTTTCACTGACTTCTGATTGAGCCAAGAACAGAGAGACAACTGAAGACTGGCACCACGGTCGGTCAAAGGTATGAGATTAGGCTGAGACTGCTGTAATTGCAAGACCCTGGTGTCCTAGGAGCTATTGGGATCCCTTGGCAGCCCTGTATTATACCTGTAGAAGGATATGCCCTGAGAAGATTGCGATGTGGGTACTTGTGTGTGCGACGGGATTTTGGGATGATTGCGCACCTGGAGCAGCCCGCGCAGCCTATAAGACAGCTGTAGTAGAGAAACCCTCATGTACCTGCCTGCCTAATGTGCCTGAACCTATCATGCTATTGGAGGGGCGCCCGCGATCTGGCTCAGATATATAGTCCTGTTTGGAGGAGAGCCATCCCCGCCGTTTGGTCCTGTCAGTGAGCTGGCTTTTCTGTTCTGTCTTGGTTCCGAGGAGTGCTGTGAGCATGGGGACCCTGAAGAAACAGTGACGCATGCCTCGTATGGAAGTGATTTCCGTGTAGTGGTGAGAGGACCACTCTATGGACCTTAAACCAAGCTGGATATCAAACGGTGAGATATCAGCTCCAGAGTAACGTCACCACTAGATCGATGTTGCGGGGCAGGTGGCCCACCACTGCAAACATGAGCTAAGAAGGGAAAGATGGCAGGTGTGGAATCGTAAGCCAATATGGCTGGCAAACTAGATGCAGTTTTGACCGCAGTGGAGAATCTGGGGGAAACCCTGAATCACACTCGCGCCGCCCTGGAAAGCAAAATTGACAAAGCATTCATAGATCTGACGCTACCGCATGCTGATAACCACAAACTGGCGGACCGTACGGAAGCGCTCGAGGTCACAATGGCGGACGCAACACCTCATGTGACGGAAGCGGAAAAACATATTCAACAACTCCTCAATAGAGTGGATTTCCTTGAAGACAGGGTAAAGATGTGGAAGGGCGGGCCCGCCGCAATAATGTGCGAGTGGTGGCCTGCCAGAAGGAGAAGAAGGGAGGAACCCTGTTGTATACGTGGAGTCTTGGCTGCACAACCTCCTACCGGAGGGTACACTATCCCAGCATTTAGTAGTGGAGAGGGCACACTGGGTGCCAGCTCGTCCTCTGCTGACAGGATCTAACCCCAGACCTCTACTGTTTCGGATTTTGAGCTATAGGGATAGAGACACGATTTTGCAGGAGACTAGGAAACTACAGGACGTTCAAGTCGACAACAATAAAGTGATGTTTTTTCCTGACTATACCTTTCAAGTGCAAAATCAGAGGTTCTCGTACATGGCAGTGAAGAGATGCCTCTGGCAAAATGATTTGAAGTACTCCTTAACCCCTTCAGTGCTGCGCGAATTCCGCTGCGGTGCTGAAGGTTCTAAAGAAGCAATAGAACCATGACGGAACGGTTCCGTCATAAGCACAGGCCAACCGACGCTCATGACGGAACCGTTCCGTCATGAGCATGGAAGGGGTTAATATTTCCAGTGTGTCTCAGAGTAGTGGCGAATGGGACAACACACTTCTTCTCCACTCCTGAAGAGACTGAGGATTGGCTTGACAGATACTCTTCATCGGAAACAATGTCAGTAACCAACCAGGAACGTGATAAGCCAATCAGTGAACTGCCATGTCGCAGCTGCCCCAAGGGAAGGAGACAGAGAAACCCAGCGCCTTCTCCGAAGATTAGCCCGGATTTGGAGCAGGTACTTCAGGGACAACAGGCCCAGGGCTCATTCCAGTCGATCGCAAGCATTAGCAGAATGCAGATTGAAGACAATGTGTCCGTCATAAGCCTACAAGATCAAGCCAGCGAAGCAGATCCTGATGAATTATCAGATGATACTGGCTTTTTGAGCAGTAGCAGCACTCCCACTCCCCCCAGCGCCTTGAGACCCTTACGGGTAAGTAGTGCGCTTTACAAATGCTATGATTGATTGATTGATTGATCATCACACAGGACTCGTACGAGCTTCTGGATGTCACTCCTCAGATGACTGACTGTATTGTGTGATGAGCACTATTACCTCCAGCTGATTAGACTTATAAATGTCTCATATCTATACATGCAAGTACATATGTGCATGCTACATATGGTCATGCATTATTAAAGGTGAAAAGTTTATATTAGTATTTGCTGCCCTCCATAGCTGTTATTATTACGCTTATGTTCTTGTGATTTAAAAGCGATCCACACATGCCATACAGTGCTTCTAAGATTCTTCATTCAATTGTTTGTAGAAAGACTTAGTTGAGATTTCCTTTTGGGTATGGCTGGGAACCACCCCATTGGGAGTTTCTCCTTTAGCGGATGGCTTTAGGTCAGCATAATCCATGATTGGTCAGTGACAGGGGAGCCCTGGGGAGCCACTCTTCTTCCTTTGCTATATTCAGATAGGACACGGTACAAAAGGGGGTGGTGATGGACGGAGCATCTGAATCAATCAAAAACTCACAACCAGTCAAAAGATCTGGGTTTAATCCATCACCGTTCTTAAACCCACTCTGCCACCCCAGTTCAGACATGGCTATATGCAAATCAGTCTGACCCTGTGCCTCATGGGAACAGTCCAGCCCAAACTGCCAAGCCATGTCTTCCCTGGACCGGAAACAAGCTTCCGAGGACCGGTTTCTGGCATTCCAGCCGTCTTCGGCCCGGCTTACTTGAATCCAGTGGCAAAGTGAGCAAGGGACTCACGTCTGAGCATACCCTGCTAGTTCGGGCTGGACTGTTCCCATGAGGCACAGGGTCAGACTGATTTGCATATAGCCATGTCTGAACTAGAGTGGCAGAGTGGGCTAAAGAACGGTGATGGTTAAAACCCAGATCTTTTGACTGGGTATGAGTGTTTGATTGATTCAGATGCTCCGTCCATCACCCCCCCTTTTGTACCGATATTCAGATAGGAAGGCACAGCACACCCCCATCGACTTAGGCAGTATGCTGCTTTTACATAGGGTTTGGATGATTGCCTGTTGCACACTCGCCCTTTTAGTATTTTTTTCTATTTGTGTACGTGTCAGTTATATGCTAGTTTGGAAGGAATGTTAATGTTTTTTATTCATTGTTGTTGATTTTATGTGTTAATTTTGGCTTGTCATGGCATATTTTGCGGGTTGGGCTGCAATAGATGTGTTGCTATTAAGTATGGAGGGGCACTCCTTAGGGCTGACAGGTTGTCCACGATACTTCCCCCTACATGGTTGGTACTGCCCCGCATGCGTACACGACTACCCTACCAGCGACATGGCACCCATCACGATAATGACCTGGAATGTTAGGGGAATTCATAATACGTCAGGCCTATACCTCATCTATTCATCTTTAAAGCGTCACCATCTCCAGATAGCATTGCTACAGGAAACAAATTTACATGAGTCAGAATTTGCAAAGGCTGCCTAGGCGCTGGAGTGGTCAACTGTATGCAACAGGATACTCTGCATTTTCACGAGGAGTGTTGGCGTGGGTAATGCCAGGCACCCCTTTTTGGGTGTTGGACTCCTACATTGATACAGAGGGAAGATACGTTATAGTTAAGGGGGTTTTAGATGGGAGGCAAATAATATTGGCCTCGCTATACACGCTGAACACCAAACAAGCAGCCTTCCTTGACCGGATCTCCCTTAAATTAGCAGGATGGCATGACACTCCCTTGATATTAGGTGGCGACTACAATAGTGCACTAGACGTATCGTTAGATAGATCTTTCCCCCCTCTGCCAGGCACATCCACACACACCGTGGCAAGGGCATTAAATCACTGGGAGATTCATTGGCACCTGTCAGATGCGTGGCAACACCAGAACCCACACAACAGAGTATATTCTTATTATTCGGGGCACACAGACTTCATGTCCGTGTCACCTGCTTTATGGTATCCACTGATCCTCTACCAGGTATCTTAAGAACATCTTATATGGGGCGGACACACTCTGATCATAATCCGCATATAGCTGAGACACTGCCAATCCCTATGTGGAAGTTACAGACAGATGTCCTAATAGATGTGCCATTCCGAGATTCCTTGGCCACTAATGTGGCTCAATATTTTGATGACAATACGGGCACCGCTTCGTCACTGCTGGTAGAGCGAGATTCCCTCAGGTGTTGTAGAACTCTCTCTTTAGCTGGTTTGATAGTACTTCCCACAATAAAAGTTTTATGTGGGAAGTACTATCAAACCAGCTAGAGAGAGAGTTCTACAACACCTGAGGTCTATAAAAAATCTGGACAAGCAATATCCAGTAGCCAGGCACTTTGCAACACACCACCAGAGCAACAACAGTCTCTTATTATTTGTGGAACTCAAGTCCCAGTAAGAGAGAGAGGTGGTAATAGACTACAGGAACTGAGATGCCTTGAGTCCAGGTTTATTTATAAGTACCACACCATGCAAACCCAAGGCCACAACTGCGATGAGGCACTCGGGGTACATCTAGGATAAATTAGTGAAAACACTATATGCCTGTTGAAACACTGCTGCCTCAGTAACCTTAAGTTTTTAATTGTATGAATGTGCACAATTCACGTTTGACTGTGAGATAATTACCTGTATATTTTGTTTTCACTGCAGGTACCGATTTTGTTAAATTTTGGGAGAATGTGAGACACAGCACGCGAAAGCAGGGATGCTGGAGTGAGTCTGATCAAGTGAATTACTGTTAAGACCCTGTGGGTCCATGAATTGAACAGTGAAAGCACTAAGCACTACCTGACGCAAGGTAGATTGACTAAGAGCATGAAATGAGCGCGAAGGTGTAAACGCAAGGAACTGCTTGAAATCAAAGACACTCAGTATGCAGATTGATGGTATAGCAAAGCTGATTGAGTCACAGCCCAATAGGGCAAAACTGAAAGCTTCCGACCTGTGTGCAGTTTTACTAACTGTAATGCCTCACAGCCCACTAGGGCTAGGGAACACAACAAAGTCTCTGTGGTGCACGTAGCTAATGCACCGAGGGCATAATGCTTTAAATTTTGAAGACGTGAGTTCAAGTACCGGTGGCGCGCTCAATTATCTGTTATGATTTTGTTACCATTTGCAATGTATTTATTTCCAATGCATTTAACAAATGAAATGTGATTTATAAAAATATGCAAAACCAATGAGTTGTTTCAGCTACGCCCATGCTTGCTGATCAAGTAATGCGAGTCTGTTCTTATAGCTCCAGATGATACGTAATTTTGGCAGTCTGCTTTTTATGTTTACTGTAATGAAGGTCACATGATATGCATTTAAACTGGATTGTAAACAAGCACTATCACTCGTGAACAAGGGAATTTAGTTCCCGAAATGCGTTGAGTGCGTTGTGAATAAACACCAGTTGTTGAACTAAGCTGTTGCCCTGGACGTCGTTCTTTATAAACGGTGTGAACGATTGTTTGGAATATATATATATATATATATATATATATATATATATATATATATATATATATATATATACATACATATATATATATGACTTTGTTGAATCAGTTGATAGCGGATGTCGCTATAAAATCAGGGACTGCAGGACGAAATGAAGGATGTGTTAATCCTCAGTCCACCACGTATACTGATTTAATGAATCTCACTTTACCGCTGGATCAGCCATTGGCCGAGAGCAGGGGAGAGTAGGAGAGGTGAGAGGTCTTATGCTCCCTTGGGGAGAGGAAGCGGGCCGGCATTAGCTGCTAACGAACAGGGACAAGAACCACCCAAAAAAGTGAGCTGTCATTTCACTCAGGGGCATGCTGGGTGGTAGGAAAGTTGTCCAGAGCCAACCTGCATCATCTCTACCAAGAAGCCCTTATACTGGGGTGAATCCAGTGGACTTTTAAGGATTTGGTCAGGTGCATTATGGGAATTGTAGTCCAGACATTCCGAGGACCATCTACGAGATTCCAGACCCCTAGATTTGTGCTTTGAACACTTTTAGCTCTCAAGAGGAACTTCAGGAAGAAGTTCAAGAAATTTGGAGCAATCTATGGAAAAACTCCATAAGGTGACCAACTTGATGTCCCGAGTCAAGCCAGCTACCTTCAACTGAGACCTGGCATGACTTTCACGTTCATCCCGATGAAAGCTCCAGAGGTTCAGACTTCCACAATTTCACTTGGCCCTCACAGAAAGTCGAGCTGATGGACCAGCCTTGAATTTGGCCTGAAGAGGAACTTTGCTTGATGTCGAGAGAATATCCTCCGGAAATGTTTCTAAGTGTGAAAGTGAGATTTTGACCGAGGCCTCCCACTTAGCATAGCTGACCAGGGCACCATTGCAGTTGGTCTCGGACTTTGACTTTGTCCCGGTCAAGACACGGCCCAAAGTGATGCCATATGTTTTTAAGCACTAGAAAGTGTAGAAAATATAACTTTTTTTATTATTTGGAGTTGGATTTTGTCTTACTTATTTAATGTATTGGTGTTTTTAAATACCTTACATACCTGTCTCCTAAGGTATGCCTGCCTGCTTATTGCCAGCTGCCAATGGTTGAGCAAGGGAATCATTCATTGAGACTTTGACAGAACCTTTTATTGTATTTGTTGCGTTATTACTAGTGGTAAGTCACTACTTATCACTACTAATAATCCAATATCCAACAACTCCATAGAATGTTTTCTGAAGATTCCAATCCAATAAGAAGTCTGTTTCCTGTGATGTCAGTTCCTGTTGGAACTATATAAAGGAGGCAGAGATGAGTGAGGGATGCATCACAATGCATTCATTATCTTATTTCTCATCTAATTCTTTGCCCCCTAGCATCCATTTTGTCACTGATCTTTGCTCCTTGCAGCTGAAACTTCTAAGGAATTATGCTTTGGAATTTGGGTTGGCTCTTTTCTTATTTTGGTACCTTTCGGTAGGAGTTTTGTGCTTTCATATTCTCTTCATTTAAAATCTTCATCTTCAGTCAAGATTCATAAGAATGCCAAATAGACATTTCCCCTTTTGGGACCCTCTTAAAGAAACAGGTGCCAACTTTCAAGTATACTAATATGAGCAGGGTGGTACATTGGTTACTGGAAGGAGTCGATTTTTCTCTGTTACGTTATGAGCATTTGTACAGGGCACAACTCACCATAGAAGATATCCTGACAATCTATTCGGGTATAGCACACAACTAGCCCCAAAGCGCATCTTGGTAATCAGGCAACCTACAAGGGGACATACAGACAGTCAGACAGACAGTTTAAACAGCCAGTCCTTTAGACAATTTGACTTCAGGTGGTTTAAACCACAGTGGCTTGATTGTTTCCAGTTGGTTGCAGCCATACTCTATCTAGCACTCAAAATTACAGAGTAAAAAGATTTTCACAGTCATGTAAGGGTAATCATATTGATAGGTGTAACAACGCTGATCATAATCAATCTTCTGTCTGGACTTATTCTGAAGTTCACAATGATTATTGTGAAATGTGCCATGAGTGTCCCTGGGCCCTTGGGTGTGCTAAATATAAGTCAGATTGATTGGTCTGTCTTTTTTGTATGCCATATCTTTAAATCTCTCTCCTCATGTTAGAGCTGACAGTTGGTGCACAGAGAGAGGCCTGTGGGTTAGAAGCTCAGTGTTCCTGGATGAGTCATATTTATTCAGGTCATCAATACCCTCTACTATGTTTGTGACATTAGTAAAGGAATACCATTAAAATGCACAGCAACTGTCCAGTTAACAGTGTTCATTGGTAAATTTATTTCAGAACTGGTTTAGGAAAGAAAGAGGGTTGACAATATTAACAGAAAACCTGATTGTAAAATGTTAACTGCACATCTATTGGCTAAAGATTTGTATTTTCAGTAACTAGAAAAATGGAACAAAGAAAGAATGTATTGATATGATACCTAGCCAGATTTGCAACAGGGTGGATTTTAAAAACGGAATTCAATTACAGAGTAGTTGCTGATATTTTCACAGTAAAAGAGATTATTTTCACCAGTCTACATGTTATTAAATATGGCATAGCTGATTTAAATCAAAATCCCATGCAGCTAGATGTTGCTGCTTCTTGGCTCACTTACAGCTGGCCTAAGTAATATCTGATTTTAATTTTAAGCATTGAAAATGGGCACATTTGATGTTCCAATATCATAAACCTGGTCAGAGGGTGGCATGGCTATTTTCCATCTCCTTGCTATGTTTTGGTCTCATTGCAAATAGTGCAAGCTTCAGTACTTGCAGTACTTGGCGTTTTAGTGCATGAGCCATCAGGGGATCTTATGACCTTGTTTATGTAGCCAAGTCTAGGGTTAAATAAAACCAGCATGTATTAATCATCCTAGAGTTGCCCCTGCACGCCTTGGGGTACCACAATTAAACTTTGCACATTCGCAGGAGTTTCCCTGAGTATTCAGGGGCTCTTCTATAGCCCCAGTAATGAATTGAGGATTGCGGCTTCTTCCTTTATTTTATATGTGACCTTGTGTTATGTTTAATTCTTTCTTACTTAAGTTTCCCCAGTCCCACCCAGGACACCTTTGAGCCACAATGATCATAGAGAGTGGGGGGTAGCACCAAGGTCCTGTGCAGTCTCAGCCAGCTCCCTGCTTGTGCGGAATGTAATATGTGGTATACTGAAGTAGGCAACGTTTTTAATTTTTCCTCTGCTCCTGCCACGGGGGAAGCCAGCCCTTTCTCATGCGGGATCAGCACAGTTTCCCATGCCCGTGGTGGCTGCAGGCAGGAAGGAAGAAGGTCAGCCTGCCCCGCCCTTTTAGACATGGGCACAAGGGGTGGATTTTTAATTCCAGTCTCAGAAAATGGGACCCATGAATCCAGAGCAGTTTTAGGACAGGGTTGAATGCACACCCTCTCAATAGCTATTTCTACAGAAACCAAACATGAAGCCTTGTTTTGGAAATGTCAGACTGCAGAGATGCCAAATTTGGCGCCGCTTTGCCCTCCGGCATTTCCTTGAACATATGCCCCAATGTTTTTAATTCCAATTAGCAAATGCACAAAGAAATGTCAGAGGACTGCATTGTGGAAATGACCAAATTTGGTAATTTCCACAATGCAGGTTTGTGCCATATTTACAACAATAAAAATAATGTTCCGGTGGCCATATCCCCTTGTAAATATACCCCCAAGTTGGGTGAAAATAGCTCAGAAGCCTCTGGTTTTTATCTTCACAAATTTCCTGACATTTTACCTTGACAAATGTACTATGAAAAAACAGCTAGTATTCTTATGGCAATGGTAATCCCACATGTCATTTTATCACTCCTTAATACCGCAATGCTGAGAATAGGCCTAATACCATTATTTTCCCAAGTGATGACATAGGATAAAGAAAAGGACTGCAAACCATAACGTTATACAGAAAATTCTGTATAAGTTTGAATTCAAAAGCTCCGAAAAGGTACATTTTGAAAGAAAATGTAAACCGTTTTCCAGCTTAAATTGTTTTGATTAGAGCGATATTTAGCATTTGTCTTACGACGTGGCAAACCTTATTTTTACATGGGTGAAGGCAAATGTACACCTAAAAACTTCACTAAGAGCGAAAATCCAAAACTTTGCTGACAAAAGGAATTTTCACAGAAAAAACTGGAATACCGGAATAAGAACCAAACCGTGGGAGTAAAAACGAGACTTCCGCTCAAGTGGAGTAGAAAAGTCTACTGACTAGAAAGGAAAGTTTATCTTTCTAGAGTCCCTTCACTCACCACGGTCTCCCCTTGGTGACAGGCTTCATCATAGGGGTCCTCTCAATCTGCTGCGAATTGAGGCGTGCTGCAACTTGCGAAATTACGTAGGAGCACTTATGTGGAACTATATGTAGTGCAGTGTTGTGGAGTGGGAAAGAAAAATGTTAAACATACCTAACTAGTGGCTGAATACTTTATTCCTGCTCCTAGTTGGTATGTTAAAAACAGGGGTGAATACTGGGGAAAAACAATATAACCATGATGAGTCAGGTGTCCCTAGTGTTAGTCAACATGTTTTGAGCCTCCCCTAAAGCTCTTCCTAAGGACCACTCGGGGGCCAGCACTGAGCGTACCACTCCTAGGTGACCTATAAATCAGGTAAAGTGCAGTGAGAAAGTGAAATCAAATGCCACACCTAATTTGTGTGCACTACTTATTAAATACATCCGTTTACACACTGGTACGTAGTATCTGTAGGGAATAAAACAGAACACTGTTAGAGTAACATTTGCCTACCGGAAGATCTGGCAGGCATCGTAAATATAGGCGTAATTCTAATTTTTATAAACGATCCTCTATAGTGCATGTAGTTATCAACTACCTTGTTTTCATTGTGCTTTTCAGGAGAGAAACATATGGCAAGTGTCTCCAAAGGAGATAGTGAATGAGTGCTATTTACAAAAAACATAAACACCACGTGACATTCAACACCATTTACGAACATGTACACATAAAAAGTCACATACTTTTTATAAGGCTGAAATGTGGACCATGGTTCTGGAGGGGCAGAGGGGCTTGTTGTCACACTCGGTAATAGTAATGGTAAAAAAGGGTAGTTGTTAGTGACCCGTACAAAAATGGGGGTTGTTCTGTGCCTCCATGAGCCTTAACGCCGCCAGCTTATGTCCAGAGGGTGGTCAGCTGTAAAGGAAATGGTCAGAAGGACTTAGTTCGCCAGAGCGCGTCTCACCCGTTAACCACCTACTCACTCCCCTGGAGACCGCATATTAACACACCTCTCCTCAGGTGCCTCCTGATATACTTCCGCATCTGCCTTGTCATTGGTGGATTGACTAGAGTGGTACACTTCCAAAAAAAAGTTTTCAAACATCTTTCACCCTTAGTACCTATAATACTTTGTGAAGAAATGATCACACTACTCCACTTGTTCCTCTAGCTTTGAGTGCTAAAGGACACTCTATTAAGAGCAGCAGAGATCCAAACCCTTTGGCTGAGCCATACACTCTTATCTACCAACTTGACTACAATTTACACTAATTCAACCCCCCACCCATAGATACTCCCACACCAACTTCCCACCCCCTTGACATCCCCACGAAACAACCACACACAACATTTCAAACATTAGCATGTGTCCTTGTAATAATTGCCCCGGAATCCACTCTCCTTGCCAAGCCTGCCCACCCTTGGATCTGACCCTCCTCTTGAATCAAGTCTTGCCTCCATTCTCCCTTACTTCTCCTTACATCACCCAAATTGCACTTATTCAGCTTTGCAAGTTTCATTTGCTGCACCACCAGAAAAACCCTCCTGAGAGTTGTCATTTCTGCCCCCCTACAAAAACCTGTACTCCTTTATCAATTTCTCCAGTGTGCTCATCAACTCATCCAGATACAACTTGTTTCCCAGCTCAAACAAGTGAATTCTATTGCGAAAGAACACAGACAGTGACTCAAAAAGTATTTCCTTATAGCTAATCATTCTGATTCCCTTCTCCCTGCAGCAACCACTCATTTCTCTATTTATCTCCTTTCTCTGCCCATTAATCACTGCTGGGATTTTGTTACACTATCATGAGCAGTAGCTGAGTTCAATAAAACAATGTGTTTCCCCAATCTGCTCTTAGCATCTGCAAGTCTCTTTTCATAGCCTTGATCAGCTGCAGTCCTGTGGATTGTACCAAGGTATCATCCCCAGGTGTGTCTCAACAGCCTACGGCTCATCATCCTTTGCATTGAAATACCACAAGACCGGTGCCAATTGCTCCTAACAAAAGCCCACTATGCAATTCTAGTGTACCATTGCAATATCCGTGTACAGCCATAGCTGGCTAATTCCAAATTGCTTTTCAAATTTTAGCGCCTGCCCATCTCACAGGGAGTGCTCACAATGGAACACTGCACTTATTGTCCCACTCATTTTACCATTACTCTGAACCTTTCCGGACATAGCGCCACACACAGTGGGTCCTCAACCTACCAAAACTTTCTATCCAGTCCTCTCCCATCCACAGAAAAAATCCTTCTGAGGCTGTCCCAATCCAGAAAGAATGAGTGCCAAAGTGACATATCGATAGTCCTGCTATAGCAAGACTTTATGGAGTACACATAATACATGCAGTGCCATTATGTGCTTCACATCTTCATGCCCAAAGACAACTCTTGTGCCATAACCCCTGAGGTCCTAAAACATGCACGGTTAAGCACATCTTCCTCTCATCTGAGTACTTCAATCTTATTAAAGCACCCTTCTCTTTCTGACCTATTCTGGACTGGTGCAGCCACATTTCGACACCTTCATCACTACAGTCAACGTCATCTAGCCTAATCCCACGTCCCAATTTACCCCCACCAATTTCAGACACCCTAAAGGCACTGTTGGAAAGTGGTTTATTGGCAGGGGTAAGTATGAACCTACTACTAGTATTAAGGCCATCATCAAAGAAAAGGGTCCAGTAAAAGGTCTCAGTAAATTAGCCTCCTGCTCAATCTACAATCCTCTTGCTCAAACAATATATCATATAAAGCTGTACACGGAAATGGCCTGACTTTCCTGAAACAACACCTCACCTGGTACCATCCATCTAGGCAGCTACGTTCAGCGCAGAGCAAACTACTCCAGACACTCAAATTTAAGAGGGCCCGCTGGGGAGGAAGAAGCTTTGTACCGGGCACTGTGAGGTTAGGGAACCTGCTTCCACTGAATATCAAAATCTGTCCAACACTGCTCGGTTTCAGAAAACTATTAAAGACATGGCTGTTCTCAAACTAATGCAATGGCTCCGGCTTCCTCCGCTGAAAAGCACCTAGACGCCCCAGGGCAATAGTGTGCTATATAAAAATCAAAATCAAAATCAAAATCATCAAAAATCAAATCCTTGGTAGCTGACAATAAGCAGTCAGGCCTAACTTTGGAGACAAAAGTGGAATACATTTAAAGCAACAACAAGAAATCAAACAAGAAAGATAAATCACACATTAACAATAGGAAACGTTTTTATGAACATATAGACACCAAAACGACAAAAATCTATTTTAGGGAACCGGAGATATGAACTTTTAAAGATTTACCACTTTATAGTGCTTAAAACATATAGCGCCACTTCGGGACAACAGGTTGCACTTGACTTTTTGACTTGAAGTTTAAGGCTGACAGCGATGTAGCCTTGGTTTGATACCCTTAGCGGGAGGCCCAGGTCAAGAGGGGTTTTAAACAAAAGGTTGAATTTTTTCCTTTTTGCCAGAAAGTTCACCCTCCAGAGACTTTTTCAAACTCTCGGTTGGCGATACTCCTCTTTTTGTTTCATAAAATGTTACCTTCACACAGGAGCTTTTCTTCCAATGACGCTCGATCCTCTACAGCAGGCTGTATTCGGACAGGGTTTGCTGAACTGACTTTCTGCGAGGCCCCAGTCAAATCCTGGAAGTCTGGAGCTCCGGAGCTTTCAGTGGAATGAACCTAAAATCTTAGCTGTGTTACTGTTGAAGGTAGTCGGTGTAACTCTCGACGTCGGGTCCGCATGGAGCTTTTTCACAAAAGGTCTGAAAGTTCTCCAAACTTCCAGAGATGCTTCTTGAAGGTCTCCTTGTAGGTTAAAAGTGTCCAAACAACCAATCCAAAGGTATGGAATCTCCTAGATGGACTCTGGAATGTCTGGACTACAATCCCAACAATGCACCTTGTCAAATCCTTAAAGGTCCACTGGACACACTCCTGGATTGGGATTCTTGATGGAGATGATACAGGTGGGCTCTGTTGACCTGTAGCTTGCAGGGAGTCCACTCCTTAATCCTTCTTGAAGCAAGGTACAGTCCCCAGTGCTATAGTACAAAATTACGCAGCTGACACAGTCATACAGCGTGCAGGACTTTGGGTGCAGATCCAGATTCCAGCAGGGTAGTCTTTCTTCTTGCAGTTTCAGGTAGCAGATATGTTTAACTATACAGATTTTATTTATTTATTCAGTGCGCCTGGGCTATGAGCAGGGGGACACATCTGCCCAAAGGAATGCTGGGTGCCACCCAAAAGCACTACAACTTCCTCCAAAGTGTTGCATCTTCTTCTCCCACAAAGCACTGCACTTCCAAAATTCAACATGGATGATTTCTCTCCAGAGGTGTAAGAGATGGCTAAATCAACCCACAATGTGTCTACTTTTAAGTAATGCAAACAGTGTGCAACCAGTAGTTGCATTGGGAGTGATCCTATACATTTTCATGATTTTACTAACTTCCTCTTTCCAATCTTCTTTGTTCTGTTTGGATAAGGAAATAGATTCTTTCAGAACATTTACAAAACGTTTCACCATTCCGTTTTTCTGGGTGATACAATGAACATCGCTTATGTTTAATAGAACATTTATCCAAGAATTCTTCCATTTATTTGGATACAAATTGCACACCATTATCTGTTAGTAGGTATCCAGGAAGACCCTCTCTTGTGAAGATTTCCATCAAGAAATCGATAACATGTCTAGTATCAATACATTTTGTAATCTTCATTTCTGGCCATCTTGAGAACAAATCTATAAGAACAAAAATATATACCTCAACATCTTTGCATTTCACAGGACCTAAAATATCAAGTGCCAACTCTTTCCAGAGTCCTTTCGGTCGTTCTTGGATGACCATAGGTTGGACTCTGGGCTTAACACATTTTTCACTTAATGTACAAGGAATGCATTCTCTCACCAGCCTTTCTATCTCCAAATCCATTCCAGGCCACCAATAACTAAGTCTGACACTTTCTTTGGTTTTAGATATGCCTTGATGACCCTGATGAGCCAGCTCAATTAATTATTTTCGGAAACACCTGGGGGGAATTAATCTTGTCCCACGAAAGATAAACCCACCAGACTTAGATACTTCATGTCTAACATTCCAATATCTATCAGAAATGCCTTGACAATTTCTATGCCAACCATTTTTGATAAGAGAAGACAGCTCATTGAGTTCATCATCAGTTTCACATTCTTCACGCCATTTATTCTCTTTAATCCCATCATTCTCAATGGCACAAACCCATTCTAACTCCTCTTGTTCTTCCTGTCCAACACATTCCTCACTTGGCGTAACCAACCTGGATAACTTGTCAGCAGTACAATATTGTGCTCCAGGTAAGTATTCTACATTAAAGTCATAGCCTTTGAGATCAGCCACCCACCTTGAAATTCTGCTAGAGATGGCATCAATTCCTTTCCTATTAAAGACCTCAACCAAGGGTTTATGATCAGTGGGAACAACACATTTCATTCCCCATAAAAGATTCTTTAGCTTCTTCATGGCCCAATGAACAGCTAATGCCTCCCTTTCAATTACAGAATAACTAAGTTATGCTCCCCTGAGGCTTCTAGAAAGAAAAAGTATGACATTGGTTGTATTCTTACACTCTTGTTGTAGTACTGCTCCCAACCCTTTCATACTTGCATCAGTAATCAGGAAAGATTTAGCTGCAGGATCAAAACTTTGTTACTTTGGTGTCTCTTTAAGGGAGGAGCTGTAGATGTTGAGATCTTTTCTTTTTTTCCTCTCTTAAAGTTCTTCTTTTGATTTATTTTCTCCTTGCTTAAAACCTAGGTCAAATCCCAGCCTCGTCGCCAGTGTAAAATCAACTAAAATGAAGCACTGGAGTTGATTGTAGTCAAATGTAAGAAACGTTTATTACGGAGTGGTTAAGATCCCATCAATCAACAGTTTTTTCCTCACTAGGGCATATAAAACATCTTGTATAAGGTCTCTGCTTATAGTTACATGCCCCCGCCCCTGGGGATCCTAGAGGAGATCTTGGGGGTGCTACTACCTGAAAATAAGGTACATTATCAGTTTTAAAGTGCCCATACCACCAAAGACGAATTTGCAAACAGTTTACTTTTAAATGCAAGTGCTGGAAATATGCTGTGCCTTTGAAATTCTATGCTCCTTTGAATACTTGGGATTTATAGGTAGTTTGAACCTCCTAGCCCAATAATTTACAAGGTACTTATAGGGTCTGTTAATACCAATTGTGAGAATTTAATTGTAAAGACAGGCTGCAAGGAAGTGCTGCCTTTAGAAGGACAGGAAGCACTCAGCAGTGAACACATGCAAGTTCAGAAAATCTGATAGGCCTCTAAACTTCCATGCCCTATTCTATGCGAGGGATTTATAGGTAGATTGCACCTCAGGTCCTATTATCTACTAGGGACGTATACAGTCTGTCATTGACAATTGTAAGTGTACCCTATTATGTGTACTTTTTTAAACATAGCACTGACCCTGGGCATGGTTAGCAGAGCTCAGGGTACAGTAAGAGTCAGTTATCACCAGCATCAAACATTAAAAAAATGGGGGTGAACAGGGCAAATGGATGACATTCTAACAGGCACCAAAATACAACAATGCGCAAAAAACAATTGAGCCTCCAAGGCAGATGAGCACAAAACTTCCACCTGGTGCACAACCCCTGCAGCACTCCAACTGTGATTTTGTGTCTGGGTATCCTACCTTGCGTTCTGGACCATTGCTCCAACACCCCCAACTCCATCTTCCCATTTGAAGCTAGTCTGCCATCTTTCCTCCAATAGTCACCGCAGAGAGGCCTCTCACAACCTTCCCCAACAGAAAAGCCAATATATACTTCTTCTTTCCACCAGTCCTCGGAAATCTTTCCTTTGTCGTCTTGCACAAGACTCCAGAAACTCCCTCTGGCCCTGTCATTGCATCCACCTTGCAGCTATCAAATTTTCAACCAATACATACAAACTCACAGTCCGATGTACCAGACATCTTCTGCCACTCTCAGTTCCACCTTAACCGCACTTGGGCTAAACAGTGGAACCTCACCCTCTGTGACTAAGACAGTGCATCAGTCACAATCTTTTCCAAACCTGCAATGCGTTTTTCTCAAAAATAAAATGTTTCTACCCAGGACATTGCAAAGCAACATTTCTCAAAATCATTATCACCCAAGCACCCTCTGCAATCATCCTGTTCACTGCTATAGTGTCTGACACAAATGTCAATCTCTTGTTCTGTGGTGGCAGTTACTTCTGGGTCGTTATACTTGCAAACTCAGATGAAAATCTACAAACTCACTAGTTTCAGTCATCCAACCACTGCTTAAGTGTATTTGTTAGAAATGGGGGTCTCCCGTCGGAAATGTTTTGCACGTTTGTCCAAATAGGGACCCTTCTTCCTAGTCAGGGTAAGGGGGATACACTTCTAAAATAACCCCTGCTCACCCCCTTGGTAGCTTGGCATGAGCAGAGAGGTATATCTCAGAGGCAGTGTGTACACCATTTGTGCATGCATACAGTAACACAGTGAAAACACTACAAATGGAAACCACACCAGTTTAGAAAAATAAACAATTCTTTATCTAAACCAAACAAGACCAAAAATGACAAAAAGCCCCCATACAATACTGTAAAAATAGTTACTTTGCAAAGTAACCTTTAAATTGCAGAAATAGCTGAAAAACACAGTTCTTCCAAGTTGGTAGATTCGTCTGGACTACCCTGATGCTGAAAACGACAGAGTCTAACAATTCTAGCCGACCGCATCGGTATGGGTCAGCTAAAACGTCAGCAAACTCCACAACAGTACCTTTTTGTTGAGGCAGACACTTTGGTGCGAATCAGTCGGGGCAACCGTCACAGTTGCATTGCAAAAATGGAAGCAGTGCAGGGTACGGTGCCCTCACGATGCGGTGAAGGCAGTGGCTCGGTGTCGATCATCTAGATGGTATTGGTGAGACCAAGGCTTATGGTGTGGGGTGAGGCGGTGCTCAATGCGGTGCGGGCAGGTTGTTGTGCAGGCGAAGTAGCCGGTCCATATTCATGTTGGGGGGCTACGGAGTCAGTGACATCCAGGCAGGTGCAAGCAGCGGCTCGGTGATGATCATCATGATGGCGTTGGTGAGATCAAGGATGCAGAGCAAAGTGCAGCGGTGCCTTCAGCAGGGCCTTCAGGACATGGATTTCTGCGACAGACTCTGTGACAGAGTCAGTTACCCTGTTCTTCTGTGGCAACTGAAACCTTTGGTTCCAGAGACGGTGCCCAGAAGGATGGTGAGGTCTTTGCTGTTCCTGAGACCTCTTGAACAGGGGGCAAGCTCCACTTCCAAGCCCTTGGAGCTACTTTCTTAAGCAGGATATGCACACGGTTCCTCTCCTTGGCAGAAACAGCTACTGCAGGTCAACCCCAGACAGCACACAGCAAAAGGGCAGTATTCCTCCACCGGGTTCATCCAGCTCTACTCCTTTGCAGAGGTACCTCTTGAAGCCCAAAAGTGATCTAAAGTTCAGGGGTTTGTGGCTCCACTTTTTATAGCACAAAATCCTTTGTTCTTTGGAGGCAGAGAAGCCCGCAACGGGCCCCCGCAGGAAGTCTCTGCATGAATTTCCATGACGGCAATGCCGCCACGGATATTCATACAGAGACTTCCTGTCTGCAAGCCCATCCTAATATGGCTGGCGGTGTCTAATAGACACCGCCACCATATTAAACATTTTCCGCCAGGGCGGAAAAGCAGCGGACGGTGTTTACGTCCGCCCCGGTCCCCCGCCATAGTAATATGGCGTTGGGGAAATGGGTGGCGGGCGGGCATTAATGTCAGGCTGATCGCCACCATAGCGGTGGCGATCTGCCCGACATTGTAATAGACCCCTTAGTTGTGAAAGCACAGCCCCCACATTATGCTCTGAAACATCTGTCTGCACCATGAATGTCTGTGATAGGTTGAGTGCCTTGCCCACGGGTGCCGTGCCAATGGCAGTCTTTAGGTCATCAAAGGCGTCAGCCCAGCTCACCTTCTTTGGCTGCTTCCTGGAAGTAAGCTCAGTCAACGGGGCAGCAATGGTGCCATATTCCTTGACAAACCTCATGTAGTACCCGGTGAGGCCTAAAAAGGCTCTCACCCCTGTCTGGGTCTTGGGGGGTCCCAAGCCAGAATGGTTTCAATCTTTGGCTGTAGGGGCGCAACCTGTCTATTCCCTACCTGGTATCCCAAGTAGTGGAGAAGTGTGGCTCAATGGTTAGAGCGGCAGACCCTGATGCAGAGGTCTAGCCCGGAACCAGGGTTCAATTCCCCGCCTCGGCGGGTCTTGGGCTCAAAAATTCCACTGACCTGATAATTCTCGCCTCGGTGCATATTCTAATCATAGAGTCCCACTCTGCAACTCTGGGCAATAGCTTGCTTAATCTCCACAATGGCCCCCACAACGCTAAGGATGCCTGGCCTTCACCCTGGGGGTGCCCAGGAGTGGACGCCTCACAGGGAAAGCCAGGACGGGGTCCACAGCGGTATTCGTACAAGCTCCTTGAGACCCTTGCGGGTGAGTAGTGCGCTATACAAGTATCAATTTACATTTACAATTTACAAGTACACCACTGAAACCTGCCCAATCTGGCACTTGCTGGCCTTGGTCCTGAGACCTGCCCTCTGCAGAGCCTTCAACACTTCCCAGAGGTGATGCAGATATTTCTCCCAGGTGCCACTGAACACTGCAATGTCATCAAGGTAGGCTGCACTGAAATACTCCAGCACAGCCAACACCTGATTGACCAACCTCTGAAAGGTGGCAGGGGCATTGTTAAACCCAAAGGGCATCACCCAGAACTGGTAGTTGAAAATGCACACCTCTCCTTTGCCCAGTCAGTTAAGACAATCTGCCAGTACCCAGACATTAAGTCAAACGTACTGTGGCATTTGGCAGCTCCAACCCGATGTAGGAGCTCATCAGCTATGGGGATGGGTGTAAGTCAGTCCTGGTGACTGAATAGAGCCCTCGGTAGTCCACACAGAACCCGACTTCTGGTGTGGCACCGGGTGCGTCAACCTTTGGGACCAAGACCACTGGGCTGGACCAAGGGCTGTTGAAGGACTCAATTACCTCTAGAACCAACATCTTGGAGACTTTCTCCTTGATGCAAGCTTTGAACCTGTCAGTCAATCTGTACATTCTGTGCTTTAGAGGTGGACTGTCTCCCCAGTGCCCACATCATGGACACACCACTGAGTGACACTAGGGGTCAGGGAGAACAGCAATCTACCCCAACAGTTGGCAGCTGTCACTCTGCTGTTCAGGGGTCAGGGCGGGGAGAGGTTTTATGGGAGATAGCCATTACAACGCTACTTTTACATCGTAATGCCATTACAACAACACTTTTACATCGTATATTCCATTACAATACATGTTATTACAACGCATGCCATTACAATGCATATTCTATTACAACGCATGCCATTACAACGCAATTTTGTTTTAAAAAAAAAATGAAAATTAGTACTCCCTTTAAAAAATAATACATACTTATTATTTTATAATATAAAATGGTATTTATTGGTGAAGCGGAGCTCAGCGAAAGTGCTGCTAACCGGTCTAACGCTTAGACCGCCATCTTGCCCGTTCCACAGCCAATTTTTTTATATCAATAATGGGTAAACTTAGTGTGCAATCCTGGAACGTAGGGGGGCTCCTATCCAGAGATAAACGTATTAGACTGGGTGAATTAATTAAACTAAATCCCGTAGATATTCTGTGCATTCAGGAGACACATATTCTTTGGAACAAAAGAGCCCTATTAAGTTTTAAGGGGTATAACCTGTTGATAACAACATCCCAATCCTCAAATATAAGGGGAGTAGCAATTTTTGCAAAATCATGTTTTGGCCATGGAATACGTTTTTTATCGGATACACATGGAAGGTGGGCAATTGTTAAACTCGCCAATGGAATTACTATTTGTTCCGTTTATGGATCTAATCATGATGATCCTACAGTATTTGATTTCTTAGAAACAGAACTAGCTACATGGCAAGGCCCGTTAATTTTCTGTGGTGATTTCAATATTTTGCTTCTTCCTGCATTTACGACTCAAACGCCGGAACAGAAATATATGGGCCGGAAACC
Source organism: Lissotriton vulgaris (assembly GCF_964263255.1). Lineage (NCBI taxonomy): Eukaryota > Metazoa > Chordata > Amphibia > Caudata > Salamandridae > Lissotriton > Lissotriton vulgaris. The sequence continues at coordinate 1,506,358,216 of NC_141691.1, forward strand.
AAGAGTATATCGTGCAGTCAAGAGCTTAATGTATAGTATGGGATTGATCGATATATGGCTTCTAAATAAACCAAATGATCTTGGCTATACATACTTTTCCCATCCACACCAAAAGCATGTTAGGATAGATTATATCTTCACTTCTAGAGAATTAGCAACTCATTCTAACATAACCAAACCACCTAAGATAATTTCGGATCATAACTCATTAGTATTACTAACCACTTATGATAATAATCCCACCCAAAAGTATTCTTGGACCTTTGATAGGAAATTACTAGTTAATAATGAATATATCAATTACATTAAAACCAGGACTGATGAATTTTTTAATATGAATCGTTATAGCGCGCCAAGAAACACTATTTGGGATTCCTATACAGCTGCATTAAGGGGTGAGACTATTAGCTATCAAAATAAAGCCCGAAAAATCTTGAAAGTGAACTATGATTTGAAAATTGCTGCCTTAGCTAAAGCTGAGGAGGAACACATTGTTAAAATAATGCAAAAGCAAGAAGCCGGGAATTTGATGACCCAGGTAGCAATATTAAAATCCGATTTAAACACTAGCCTCAGCCAGAAAGCTGCCCAAACATATCAAACACACAGGAAGTTAATTTATGGGAACCTTGAGGCAAGATGGCGGCGGCTCACTAGTCCGCTGTGAGACACTCTCCTGTGCCAAGCCGATCGAATGGGCTAGGAGAGGGGTTAGGATCCTGCAATACCCACGGAGACACCATGAAAAGCGATGTTAACAGATGCAGCGAGGGACAACACTAGCAAATAATTTTTACCTTACAAAGGATAAAAGAATGAATAATGAGTGGCGCCTGCTTTAAAGCATCTGGAGACACACCATTCTTACCTGTGCAGTCACGCTCACGACTCCACTACATCGCATCAGCACTCGGCCTTACGGTGTTAAGGCTTTTCATTCAGCTCCACGAACAGTCTAGGAGTGCTTCTGGTAACGACTACCTTCAAGTGAAGACATCGATGGCTCCGAAAAATGCTGCAGCGGTGACAGCCGCTTCGAAAACCCGGGCGGCCAAGCAAGCGCTCCGCGATCAAAAACTAGCTGCAAGGCGTGCTGGCTCATTGACAGACGAAGCTGCCGGATCAGATGGGGGACAGGTCCAGCTTCAGCTCCATCCAAAGCAGCTGAAAGCAGAGAAAAACATCAACACTCCGGGGCCAGGTCCCTCCGTTGTAGACCTGCTTCGAAAGACGCCGGCCGGAGCTGCTCCCTCCACCTCCATGCAACACGCAACAAGCGGGACGCTGATTGCAGCGCCGCCGGTAACCCTGGCGGCGCTCTCCAACACGGATTCGTCAGCGGCAATAGCAGCGTCTGAGCTATCCGCTGGAGCAAATCCCACAGTAAGCTCTACACAGTTAGCTACTGCCGTAGCTACAGCTGACCCGCTATTACCGCTGCAATGCCCAACAGATACAACAGAAGGACCAGGGAGTTATACTGCAGAGGCAGCGGTAGTAGAAAAGACCACAGCAATACCGGCGCAGTCACAACTACAAGCACCAGAAAATACAGTGGAGACAGTGGGGACAGACACACTTATTCAAGTACGAGGCTCAGTCACAGCTGAGTCTACAGTACTCACTTCAAATACAAATACAATTGCCCCCACAAATGGTACAAGCGGCGCAACAAATATGCCCACCCATCCACAGCCTGAAAAGCACTCGGTATTACCAAATCTGGCCAACGAGGAGGGCAAACTAACATCACCTCTTTCAGCACAAACACTTGCTCAGACTCAAGGCGCTTCTGCATCAGGTGGAAAAGAAAATGATGAAGAGCTAACATTGCCTATGCCAGACTATACTGGTGGAGCCGGAATCGCGTCTGATACAGATTTGGAACCTCTTGAATTTTATACTATTTCTGAAGGTCGCGAGGATCTATGCTGGCACCATGACTTAGACTCTGATTTAGACCCTCTATCCGACCTGCATACAGGCTCCAGCACCAGCACTCAGGATAGTGATGTGGATGAACTATTGGGGGAAGCTACAGCCGGAAGACACACAGTGATTAAAAAAAAGAGAAGTCATCATGGCCCAGCAGGCCCTCACCGGGAATGTACTCCCGCAACAGCCTCCAGCTTTCAGGGGGCCTCTTCCTCGAAGGAGCAAGATACTACCTTAACTGCGGTAATGGACACGGTGCTGCAGGCAATCGCATCCCATAGAGAACAAACTTCCAAGGATGGTCTGAAAGCTCAGCAAGCTCTACAAAAGGTACAAGGGGTGGTGCGTAAGCTTTCAAAAACAGTGGCAGCTTCCAATGCAAGAATGTCTGATATGGAAGATCGAATTGTGGTTATTGAGGCTGAAGCAACCGTGGTGAAAGAGCAGGTTGATGCCCATGACGCTGAGATGACTGATGTAAGATGGAAGCTTGAGCAGATGGAAAATCGTATGCGTCGCAACAATCTCCGAATACTGGGAGTTCCTGAGAAAAGAGAAGGAGATAACATACGCGTCTTTGTGATCCAACTCTTTAAAGACACTTTCCCCGAGCTATCTTCATGGAACTGGGAACTGGAAGTTCAGCGTGTTCACAGAACCCCCGCTACATTACGGGCTCTCAATTCGCAAAGCAAATATCCTAGGGCAATTCTGGTCTATTTCGGTAACTTTTTGCTACGTCAAGCCATTGCAGAGAAAGCGAGACCTGAGGCCCTTCGGTCCCGAGGTGACATTTCATATTTTGTCAGGCCGGATTTCTGCCACACAACTGTGGAGCGGAGATGGCGACTCCGTCAGCTAATCAAACCCTTTTTGGACAAAAAAGCTAAGGTCTATTTGAATAACCCAGCTACACTCAAAGTGTTGTATAATGGTCAGGTAAAAATTTTTTCCTCCGAAATCAAAGCGAAGGCTTTTTTAGATAGCCTGACCTAATTTTTGAATTAATAGTTTTTTTTTTCTAAGAACTCTAAATGCAATGTTTATTTCGATTATTGTATAACCCCCGGATGGTGAGTTTTGATTTACGACATAGAAGGAATAAGCATATTTCAAAGTCCTAAGCTTAATACCAACTCTTATCTTTTCTGATAAATCGCTTAGAATAGGACTAGTATATGCTGTTTAATATATTATCGCTACAATGAATCATTCTGCTAGCATTTATGGGTTCTTTTGTCCGGCTCACTGGGTACCACGGGGTCCTAGCATGATTACTCTATTATAGCTTTACCTGTCTCCTGTTTTTATACCTTTCTGCTAGCCTACACATGTGTTATTAGATGTACATAGAATTAACAATAAGGCACGGGTATGGGTGTCTCTCCATCACTATAGACTCTAGCTAGAGTCTACATGCCTCTAAGGGTGGTGTGCGGGGGGAGGTGGGTGGGGAAGGCCTTGGGGAAGGCCCTGGGGAGGGGGCTGAGGAGGGGGGGGAGGGAAGGGGGGAAAAAAATAAAAAAATTGGCAAATTCGGTCACAGATTACGTTGTACAAGGAGAAAAAGTTATAGAAAGCAAAACCGTATTATGTACCTTAAGGAGAATGGGGGTTTTAAGCTCCAATACATTAAAACTCGGCTAGTTTTTCAAATAAATAAATGGGGAAAATAAGTCTATGTACGTGGAACGTGGCAGGCCTCAACCATAAAGATAAAAGGGCCCAGCTTTTTCAATTAACACAACAAAATCTAGTTGATGTATTATGTCTCCAAGAGACACATATTGCATATTCTGACAGAGATTTACTTAAATTACCTGGTTATAATCTAATGGCAGCTACATCCCAAACATCCAAAACTAGAGGGGTAGCCATTCTAGCTAAACCTATAATAGGTCCCCCAATTCGTAAATTAGCCGATAAACACGGTAGATGGGTCATAATTCAGCTTCAGCTGGGTATTACTATTTGTGCAATTTATGGCCCAAATTTAGATGACCCTGCTATTCTTCGGGAGCTTGAAATCGAATTGGCCTCTTGGTCTGGCTCTCTGGTTTTCTGCGGAGACTTTAATATCGACTTAGGGCTGTCTTCTGGGAACTATCTATCTCCAAACTATAAAGGGCGTAAACCAAAGGTATACAGAGCACTGGATCAGATGATGAAAAGTCATAATTTGGTTGACGTCTGGGGCCTACTCCAGGGGCCAAATGTAGATGGTTATACATATTTCTCCTTCCCCCACAATAAATACGTTAGAATCGATTATATTATGTCAAGTATAGAGGAGAAGGATATCATAGAAATAACTAAATCCCCGAAAACTTTATCTGACCACAATGCACTGACCTTTACCTTTGATACGGCTAATTTAGTTAAACCAATAACACAATGGACTTTTGATAGGAGGTTATTAGTTAATCAGGAATACATAACGTATATTAAATCATGGACCCAGTCCTTTTTTGAGTGTAACCAGTTTAGTGCACCCCGTATAATAGTGTGGGATTGTTTTAAAGCAGCATTGAGAGGAGAGACTATCTCATTTGTAGCTAATAAACGAAAGATAGAAAAGCAATCTAACATACAAATGATGCAAGAGCTTTCCAATCTTGAGGCCCTTCATGCCTCTCAGCTAAATCAGTCTCGAAGAGGACAAGTCGACCCTACCTTAGATCCTGGGAAAATCTTAAATAAAATAATGATTTTAAAAAATGAGATTAATAGTACGCTAATTCAAAAAGCTGCGGAAATTTACCAGGCTAATAAGGATAGATTGTATGAATCAGGGGAAAATGTGGGGAAGCAGCTAGCATTACGTACTCGACAAAAACAATCACTAAGTAGTATTAAGAAGATAGAATTTGAGGGCAATGTGTATACAACTCCCAAAGACATTGTTAAAATATTTCAAAAGTATTATCAAAAACTTTATGGTAGTGATATATCATACCCTAACAATGAAATAACAACATTTTTAAATAATTGGCTCCCAGATCAGACTTTACACAAAATTATCGATGAAGAAAATAAGATTTACTTGGACAGAGAGATTACGATTACTGAGGTGGAGATTGCATTAGCCGAGATGGCCAATGGTAAGGCGGCAGGACCGGATAAAATTCCATTGGATCTATATAAAATCCTTGGTAATCAGATAACTCCTTTCCTGTTTGATTTGTTTCTTGGAGTGCAATACCACACAATTCCCCCTGAGTCATGGAAGCAAACAAATATAATAATTTTTCATAAAAAGGGTAAACCACCTCACCTGCCTTCCTCATATAGGCCTATATCCTTGATTAACTCCGACTCAAAGCTATATGCTAAAATACTTGCAAATCGACTGAGCGGGGTCATTGAACGGCTTGTATCCCCGTGGCAACACAGCTTTATCCCCGGCAAAGGCACTACAGACCATACTCGTAGAGCCATAACCCTGTTTGACATCATGGGCGCCGCGGGGGGCAAGATGTCGATGATCTTCCGCGATGCCGAAAAGGCATTCGATCGAGTATCATGGCAGTTTCTCTGGAATATCTTGGAAAGTAAAAATTTTGGAAACAACTTTATTAATGCCATCAAAGCCATTTACACCAACCCTACGGCTAAAATTTCTATAACTGGCAACGAGTCGGAGGTTATTACGGTCCAAAGAGGTACAAGGCAGGGTTGCCCATGTTTCCCGGTTTTATTTGCACTTTATATCGATCCCCTTATTCAAAAATTATTAATTTCACCAGCTATCCAACCAGTAATTACAGGGTCCTTCTCCACCAAAGTTATGGCATATGCGGACGACATTGCCGTAATAACCACCAAGCCGTCTGAAGCAGTCTCTGAAATTGAGACAATTACTCAAGCTTTTGGGAAGTATTCAGGGTATTCTATGAATAGAGATAAAACCATGGTATTAGCCACTAATAACACCCAATATGAAAGCACACTTAGGGTTAAACAGGCCACTTATCTAGGAGTAGTTCTCTCGGCGGAGATAAGTAAGATCAGCGAAATTAATTATTCTCCTCTCATTGATTAAATTAAAAGTGATCTAAGAAGGGTAGACAGTTTACACCTTTCTATTATAGGTAGGGCCAATTACATTAAAATGAACATATTTCCGCGGGTTTTATACTTTTCCAGAGCAATCCCTCCACTGCCTGGAGAACACTTTATAAAGACTATAGATTCCCTCATAGCTAAGTTTATGTGGAGTTATGGAAAAATAAGGCGGGCCCTTCCCCTGCTAGCACTCCCTCAAAGTAGAGGCGGCTTAGCTTTACCAAATCTAAGATTATATTTTTGGGCTTCATTAGTGCAACATATGGAAACTCTTTTGACTGCTAAACCTGGAGTTCCAACCTCTATAACTCCACATATACCATCTATATATGAGCTTAGTTTAGGCAAAAAACATAAGGGACTACTTTTAAGGCAGGTAGAACCATCATATTATAAAAAAATTAAATTAAAGACTGTTCTAGATGCTCGTTCAGTTTGGAAAGCTATCTGTAAACATCTAGGTATTCCTACATATACGAAATATACACCATTATGGCAATGCAAAATTTTACCCAACATTACTAACGACAGTAGATTCCAGAGGTGGGAGCTCCTAGGCATTAAAACAATTGGGGATTTTTTTGGTAATAATCTCCCACTTTCTTTTGAGTCCTTTCAAGTAAGATATAATGTCCCCGCGAGTGATTTTTTAAAATGTTATCAAATATCAGCTAGTATTTATAATACTAAACCAAAAATTCTACTAGATAATATCCCACTATTTGATATTATAGGGAAAAAATCTACAAGAAATGGGGATCCTATATCAGTTACACTTGGCCAATACCCCTGATGATCTAGAGCGCACGGAACAATCTTGGGCCTTAAAACTAGCTAATCCAAATGTAGATATAGATCTCTCATTAGCCCTCTCAACAAGATATTTTATAGCCTCTAACTTAAAGGCTCAATATTATAGAATCATTTATAATCTATACTATACGCCAGCTAAATTGTTTGCTTGGGGGCTCAGGATTGATGATAATTGTCCCAGATGCAAACAACCACTTGCAAATCTCCTGCATATGTTTGCTGAATGCCCTACATTGGCAACAATCAAAACTATGATATTGGAATATTGGACCCAAATTTTTGGGCACCGAATATATGATTCTATAACATTGCTCCTATTGGGTCATGATGACTCTTTGAAACACAACAGTGAAGAAAAGGCGGTACTTTTTCTGGGATACGCCGTGCTTCGGATAATTCTAGCAGCTAGGTGGAAAGATACAGAGCCTCCTACCTTTAATATGTGGCTTAGCCGTTTTATAGCTATCTATAAACAAGAAATTACAATATATGCTACAAGAGGCAGGAAAATGAGAGCAATAGGAAAACAGATATGGGAACCTATTACCAGGTGGTATAATGTCGAAAGGGGAAACCAGATACAGGACATTTGATGCATTCTGATTCCGATACTGTGTTCCCCTTTTTTTCCTTTTTGATTTTTCTTCTTTCTTTTCTGATTCTTTTCTTTATCGTTATATTTTTCCTATTTTTTCTTTTTTCTTTATTTCTCCTTGAAGTAGAAGTTTGTTTACTTACTTTAACATATGTGTGTATTTATATTGTATTCCATGCATACCGTATCAATCCATATTGATTATGCTTTGTACTTATGTTTCGTGAATTGAATTTGCCAATAAAAAAAAGACAAAAAAAAAAAAAGGAAGTTAATTTATGAAAGTGGGGAAAAAGTGTGTAGACACTTGGCTCTCTCTACACGTCAGAGAAATACAAGGAATAATATTTCTTCAATAGTAGAAAATGGACAGACCTTCACCCATGTGACAGATATTAATTACCAATTTCAAAGATATTATCAGAATCTATATACAGAAGATACTCTGGCTACCAAAAAGGACATAATAGACTATTTGGATAATTTTCTTACTAGTACGGAGGCTACGAAGTTGCTAGATGATTTCACCAAGGAAGATCTCGAAAAAGAAATTTCATTAGCAGAGGTGGGGGTTGCTTTATCCTTATTATCTTCCGGCAAGGCAGCAGGCCCTGACAAAATTCCGCTTGATTTATATAAGATTCTTAGTCAACAACTGTGTCCTATTCTACATGATTTATTCCTTGGTATTCAATGTAATGGTGTTCCACCTACATCTTGGGATGAGGCTAAAATAATCGTTTTTCCGAAAAAGGGAACCCCCCCGAACAATTAACCTCATATCGTCCCATATCCCTGATCAATTCGGACTCCAAATTGTATGCAAAGGTTTTTGCGCTCAGACTCAGGGGGGTCGTTGAACAGCTTGTCTCCCCGTGGCAATGTGGCTTCATCCCTGGTAAAGGAACTACAGAACACACTCGTCGAGCAATCACCCTATTTGACGCCATGGTTGCCACGGGGGGCCAACTGTCAATGATCCTACTTGACGCTGAGAAAGCCTTTGACCGCGTCTCATGGGACTTCCTGTGGGAAGCATTGAAACGTAATAATTTCGGCCCTAAATTTATTAAATCTATTAAGTCAATGTACCTTCAGCCCAAAGCAAAAATTCTAGCGGCAGGACTTTTATCTGAAAATATTAATATTGCAAGGGGTACTAGGCAGGGATGCCCTTGTTCACCCCTGCTTTTTGCTTTATATATTAACCCCCTTATCTTGAAATTATTAGAAAACAATATTATCAAACCGGTCATTAGCTGCCAATTCGAAACTAAAGTATTGGCCTACGCCGATGACATCGCGGTTATTACAACAGACCCGACTGAGGCTATACGTGAAATAGAAAAAGTGACTACTGAATTTGGACGTTGCTCGGGCTACTCTCTTAACAAAGGAAAAACGATTATTTTGTGTACAGATAACAGCATCTGCACGGATCAACGAAGAGCCGGAAAGGCTACGTATCTGGGAGTTGTTATGTGCGCAGATACTAAATTACTATCAAAAGCTAATTTCGATCCATTACTGGCTAAGATCAAGAATGATTTTGAAAGAGTTAATAGCCTCCATCTCTCTATCATAGGTAGAAAAATGAATACGCTGCCTAGATGCCTGTATCTTTTTCGGGCAATTCCCTTAGCTATCGATCAAGAAACGCTAGAGTTGATTAATTCACTTATTTCTAAACTCATGTAACAAAATGGTAAGATTCGGAGATCTCTGGCGCTACTATCATTGCCCTTCGATAGAGGTGGTCTAGCAATTCCCAATATAATTTTGTATTATTGGGCAGCATTTTTAAAACAACTCACACCTATGATTAATGGCTATAGTATAGAGAGCCCAGAAGGAGTCGAAAATATTCCCTCAATCTATGAACTTCTTATAGGTCAGGAGGCTAAGGGCTTACTTCTACGGAAAACTGAGGCAAGAAATTATAAGGCTTTCAAGGGAGAAGTTATAGATAGCGCATGGAGGATTTTGAAGAAAGTGACTAAATATATGCATATTTGTAAGATTAATCGACATACGCCTCTTTGGCAGTCAAATGCCATTGAAGGCAAGGAACTTAATGCTGTCTTAAAGAAATGGGAAAAGTTCGGAATAAGAACAATCGGTGACTTTTTAGTAAATAATTATGACTCCACCTTTTTTGATTTAAAAGTTAAATATAAGTAAACTAATGGAGACTCTTTGAGTTACGCACAGATATTTGCTAAATTAAAGGCCAAAGAGTCCTTAATCTGTCTTTCCAAAGTCGAAATTTTGGATGCAATTCCCAGAATAAACACCAGGATTGGAACCCTCTATAACATTCTTTTGACTCAAGAACATGATGATCTTGACAAAATTGAAAATAAATGGACCACAAAATTAAACAATCCTAATGTTGACATTGACAGAGTGTTAGAGATGAGCCAGAAGTTACTTATGGCAAGTAATCTTAAAGCGCAACTGTATAAAACTATATTTGACCTGTATTTTACTCCTGCAAAATTGTTTCTATGGGGGAAACGTGAGAATGATTTATGTCCTAGATGTAATCAAGGACCTGCTACGTTAACCCATATGTTTTATAATTGTCCTGATTTAATGGTAATCAAAAATATGATATCAGCCTTTTGGGAAGAGGTATTCAATCATAAAATACCAGAATCAGAATCTGTATTCTTACTAGGACATGATTATTCTCTAAACTTAACTAAATCTGAAGAAAGATTAATTTTCATAGGTACGGCAGTACTAAGACTTATCCTATCAAACCGCTGGAAAGAAAGAGATCCGCCTAGTTTTCAGATGTGGCTAGCGAGTTTCTTAGCAGTTTATAGATATGAAACAGCTATTTTTGAAACAAGAGGAGTCAAATCCAGGGCCCGCGGGGAGGCACTTTGGCGTCCAATAACTAGATGGAAAGCCGGCATTATTCCTAGCGGCATTGGCTGAGCCAAAAATCAATGTTCATATTTCACTTGTCTTAAGTATTCATTGCTGTACTTATGTTGATTCTGTTTAATATATTGTTTCCTCTTGTGTTTGATTAACGGTCCAATTTGCAGTACCTGCTGTATAATCAACATTCTATTCATTCTTGTCATGTTTTGTTTCATTTTTTCTTTCTGTAAAGTTGCTCCTGTTTTTCCTGGTTATAAACAAATAATAAAAAAAAACGAATTGCAGTTTGCTATCCGATACATAATCCACAACTAAGGATGTTTTTTGTATCTTACGCCAAAATGCCTGGGAAAAGTGGAAAAAACATCCTTGAATTTGGGCACCCATGTATGTTTTGGAAATAACATTAATCATTGCGAATTTAAAATCAATAATAAGTTTCCTAGGACTTTTGTTGGATGTTTCAGATTTTATTACTGTTAAAAGGTAAGTGTAAGTGGAGGATTGCTTATCAAGTAGCAAACTGTATACTAAGGTTTCTACTGTATTCGAAATTTGGGCATGAAGAGTATGTATTTGGGTGAAAGGATGGGCCGTGCTTTTCAACGTCCTATCCCATCCAAATATCACTACTCTCCAATTTAAATAGGTTACGGGGAGTACTAAAGATGAGAATTCGGTTATGAGGGTTTTAGTTGTCATTTAGTAAGAAATGTTCATTAGAAATAGATACAGAGAGCTCAGGAGGAATAAGAATATCAGAAAAAGGTTTGAGGAGCAACTCTTTGTGGGTTACTTGCCTGTTTCTTTCGTTGTATAATTTGTCACAGATTGGGAATAATGGGCATACTGCTGGCAACATGACCTGGAACATGTTGTGCAACCTCCCTCAAAATAGAACTACAGCTGTCATTGGAGGAGCATGCAATATCTTTCATTTCATTTATAGTTTCTCTGACCTCAATCTCCATTGCAGAGGCAGAGTGGTTATGGTCTGTGGATCTTTAAACAGAGTCACCCAGAGTAACTGCTCTGCCTGTGCAATGGGATGAGTAGTATTGCACACACCTCCAAAGACATCTGAGTTCTGTTATTCTCTCTAAAATATATTTTGATATAAAAATATTTTTTTACAATTGACATTCTTTAAATGAAAAAATAAATGAAAATGAATTTAGACAAGTTGGAATATTACATGATTTCATTGATTTTTACCTGCTTTTGATAATGTAAACTGATTTATTTACAAAACAATGTTTTAGTTTTGGATTATGTAGATTATACCTTTTTGTTTGGTGGTTCTGGTTCCTACTTGTTATCTGTTGTTGTTTATTTAGGTAGAAATTCTCTGGATTTTTTAAATCTGGAACAGAAAAGAATATATGTTTCGTTCATCAATATACATATTTTTTGTATGTTGGTTATTGAGGAGAAAACGGGCTTAATGTATATTTAAATATACATTATAAACAAGAATTTACCTATATTATTTCTTTAAGAGGTAATGAAGAAGATGGAAATTTTGAAATGAACGATTGGAGAAGTAGTGGATTTTTGGCTTGCGATAGAGCTCTTTTGTTTATGCTCGAAATCTGAGGAAAATTTAAAAACATAACATTTATTAGTTTTGGAATTTGTGTTTTTTAAAAGAAAAAATGCATTAATAATGAAAAAGAAGGATAAAATGGTTAAGAATACTGCATTATTGCAACAAACATAAATTAATAAAATCTTCACATCTACAATACATATTTTAGTTTTTTTGGAAATATTGCAGTAATGTTCATTGTTTTCTTCCTTACAAGTTTCATTAATTTTCTACACATCTTTCAAAAAGAGAGAGATATCTTCAAAAATGAATAACATATACCTTTTGTAATTTCCCCATGATTTTGAAAAAAATGCTATTCAGAAGGGAATACTTTACAATATGTGGTAAATGAACAGTCTTATAAAATTCAAAATGAAATCCATTAGCTTATTCAAACATATATATTTCAATTAACGAAAGAATATATTAGGAATAATTCATCGAGAATTTTTATTTAAAAAAAAAAAAAATAGTTTCCCTTTGTGTTAAATGGAAGAGTTTCTTTATTCTTCAGTTCTGTTTGATTAATTAAAAAAATTATAATGTTTTCTATGTTAATTTTATTCTTATTTGAATGAAACCTTTTTTTTTTTATTTAACTCACCTCGGAAGTGTAGTGTGTATACACTGTGAATTATTTTGTTGGCTTGTATTGATTAAAGACTTTTCTTGTCTTTATAAATGTATCCTTTGTATTTAACTGAAAAGTTAAAAAAAACACGTAATTACTGTTTTGTTTCTTTAAATTGATACACTATATATTCATTATCATTTCATTATACTTACTTTTTTATTTTCTGAGGTTGTTTGGTGCTTTCGAAGTTTGACAGTCACAGTAACATAGTCGGCATTTACAACGTCTGCTCCTGTTGATAGTCAGTTGACCATTGTTTTCAAAATGGTGGTCGGCTTCTATTTATACATTTTCTTGGGTATCACCATAATTTAAAATAAAATAACTATGGTGTTTGTGATTTTTTATTTGATAAAATGATGTGGAAAGATATATTTTAATTTTGTATTACAAAATTCTCGTTTCAATGGTTTGTGTTTCTTTTGGCCTCCATTTTGTTTCCTAGTTGATGTATTTCATGTCTTTGAAACAGTAGTAGGACTTGCTTTTTGACCGGAGGTCAAATTATCGTCGCCCGCTGAGTTATATTATGAAGTTCTTGATTTTGAATTATATTTCATCAAGATTTGTTATTTCAATATGTTTTTTATATTTTAAGAATATTTATTGTTGTTCTGAATTTCATAAGTCTTCAAAATAATACGATTATTTAAACTATATATTAATACTCAGTAAATACTTGAGTATTAAAATTAATACCCGAATAATAATTTTAAAAAGGAGTACTGTTTAATTCATCTGTGTGGTCAATTACTCTACACATTTTAATACACTTACCCACCCAAAACTCCTATTTTCCCTGCCTCCCGTGGCAGAAGTTATTTTACAAACATTCTTTTTTTTAATAAAAAATGCGTATTAATGGTATGCTTAGTATTGTATTGCGTTGTAATGATACTTTTAATGCTTCATATATATTTGGCGTAGTAATGATTTTCATTGTAAAATATTGCGTTATAACAGTATATGCATTGTAAAAAATGTGTTGTAATGGCATGAGTTGTAATAGCATGTGTTGTATCGTCATACATCCGAGGTTTGCACCATCTACTGACCCATTGTGCTCCGTAGCAGACAGGAGGTCATGGGGAGGCTCAGTCTCCTCTTCCATCCCATCATTTCTTGTAGGATCAGGCCCACTTCAGATCTCTCTAAGTGGGGCTTGAGGCAGTTCACTTGTAGGACCCGCAAAGGGTTGCTGGGAGACTTCAAGACCACCAGAGAGGTGATGTTAGTGTTGCGCTCTACCACCTCATAGGGTCCAGTCCACTTATCCTGGAGCACAAGGCTCCTTAGGGCCATGACCCACACTTTCTGGCCAGGCTAAAACTCGATCAAAGTGGCATTCTGATCAGACCACCGTTTCATCTCGTCTTGGCTGGCTGACAGATTTACCTGAGCGGGTTGTCTGAAGCGCTTATTCTGGTTCCTGAAGGCCAGCATTTAGCTATATACATCCTGGGGAAGTTTATTGGGAGCTTTCTCCCAGCCGTCTTTGACCAGGCTCAGAGGTCCTCTGACAGGATGCCTATACAGGAGCTCTTAGGTACTGACCCCTAAGAACTTCTGCAGTACCTCCTGTAAGCAAACAACAGGCATGGCAAGAGAATGTCCCACTTATGCCTTATTTGTTCACCAAGACCCATAATCATTCCCTTTATGGTCCGGTTGAATCTCTCAACAAGCCAATTTCCTTGAGGGTGGTGTGGAGTGGTAAACTTATAGGTAACATCGCCTTCCTGCCACTTGGGCTTCATATACCTGGATTTGAAGTAGGTCCCCTGGCTAGACACTACTTCTCTGGGGAATCCCACATTGGAAAAGATCCCTATCAGTGCCAGATCCAAAATTGAGGGCCATCACTGTCCGGAGAGGGATGGCCTTGGGGTACCAGGCGGCATGGTCCACTAAGACCAGAATTAACCTGTTGTCCATGGCTGTTTGGGGTCCGGAGAGACACCCCAATGTCAATGCCCACCCTTTCAAAGGGGGTGCTGATGATGGGAAAAGGCTGGAGAGGAGCGTGTACTTGCTCCCACTCTTACCATTTGCCTAGCAAGTCTGACAGTAGGTGGCTGAATCTTTGCACATTCTGGACCAGTAAAAGTGGGCGACAAGCCTTTCAAAGGTCTTGTCTTGCCCCAAATGCCCTTCCAAAGACACATCATGATCCAGACCCAGTAGGAAGGCCCTGAAGTGCTGGGGTACAACCAGGACACGGGCTGACACAGGTTCAGTAACCTTAGGCTCACTATACAGAAGACCATTCTCCCAGTAGATCCAATATGACAAAAACGAATCACCTGCTACCTGGTTTGCGCCTGCTGCCGGAAACCAACAAAAAAAGGGGCATTTATGCTGCTCCAGGCAGAATTCTTCCCTAGAAGGGCCCCCTTCCAACTGCCTATGGGTCAGCTCAGGCAGGTCCCCCAGTTCCGCCACTTGCTCCCCTGCAGGCTCCAGGGCATCCCCTCAAAGTCTGCCTCCACCTGGACCATGGGAACTTTCAGGGGCCAGTTTACTGCGTTCCCTACCTTCTCTCTTTTTGGCAGGACCATCGGCCATTTTCCAGTCTCCAGGACCTCTTGATTGTCTTTACCAGCTGCCATAGACCGAGTGGTCACAAACGCCCTCTCAGGCAGACCCAACATCTCCATATGAGAATTATGTTCCACCTTCTCTCAAAGGCAAACACACCAGATCATTGCGTAGCTGACAGTCAACAGGCATGGCTGGCCTCACAACTACTTTCAAGCTACTTGAGACCCGCCCCAATCAAAAAGGAACGTGTGCCACTTTGCAGAGGCACTTTGAGTTGTCAGATGCAACTATTGGGTAAAGAACATTGGGGACTTCCTGCTCTTTAGACACTAGTAGACTTCTGACAGCTGTCACACTGGGTCTAGTGTCTCTCCGAGCCTGCGCTCTATGGCCATTCATGATCACCCACGGCCCTTATTTCTTAGTGTTAGCAGGCAGGTGGGTCTTTGGGACCATCTCACTGTCTCCAGGTGAGACCAGGGTAAGTTCTGCTGGCTCCCCCCCTTCAACTCCTCCCCTAAGGCTACATTAGTCAAGCCACAGGGCAGGGTGCCTGGGGGTGCAGGGGGGATCTTTTCGGACACCTAGGATCCCCTATGAAGTGGCCCAACTGATCAAAAGCATAACATACCCGGGGGTCCTGCGGGTCAGGCTTACCTGTAGGACCCATGACTTCTTCTCACTGGGAAGCTGGGAACCTTTTCCTTAACTCCCTTGAAAATTACTTTGGGACCCTTTTTGGAACTCCTTTTGTTTACCCTTATCCCCTCCACTCTTCTGCTAGGGACCATGCCCACCTTTGACAGAGTCTTCCACATGTCCTTTGTGGCACATGGTTTTGACCCAGCAGTCAACCTCCATAACAAGCTTACTGGAGCCAGTTAGCGTACTGTCAATAAAATGCTGGCGTAGCTCTGGAAAACAACTACCAGACAAGTACCCCCATGCAACCAAATCATAGAGCCCCTGGAAATCATTCACCTGGAGACCCTTCACCAAACCATCCAGTGCTCTGCAAAATTATGACACATACTCCACCCAAGTGCTTGACTCCAGCTTCTTACAGGTCCTCAACTTCTGCCTGTAGAGTTCTTGGGTCAACCCATACATTCTGTGTGCATAAAACCTTTGTTCCTGGCTTAGTAAGACCAACAAAATGTCTCTCCCCTCTGCCATGAAGCGGCTCCACAACCCCACCCCCAGTCTCTCTCAGGGATTCTGTGGGACCTCATTGCTACCTCATATGCCCTAAACCACTAACCAATGTCCTCACTTTTTACAAAATCCTTAATCACTTCCTTGGGGATGTATACCTTCCCTTCTCCAGGCACTGGCAACAAGCTGCCACCATTGGAACTGGATTCTGTAATGTTGGCCTTTATGCCCAGCTCCTTCAACCCTCTTTCATTCTCTAAGAGCATCCTCTTTTCTTCTAGAGCCAATTTCTGCCTTTCCAACTCCAATTCCTTATCATCCTTACCTAACCTGAGCTTTGTAAGCTCCAGCTCATGCACTGTACTCCTTCTTTTATACTCTAACTCCTCTGGAGACAGACCTTTTGAAGACACACTACTGCCATCTCAGGAAGGTACCATCCCCCCTGGCATATTCAACAACCCCTCCTGCTGCCCATCAAAATCTTCTGCCTCCACCAGAGGATCCTCAACCTGCAAAATGGCATTTTTGGATTCCAACCAGGCTATCAGTGACTGTTAGTATTTCTCCTTTCTGGTGAGGCCGCACACAGAGATTTAATATTTCTTGCAGATGGCTTTCATTTGAGACACAGTGTAGCTTTCCTCCCTATCCTCTTCAAATTCATTGTCAATAAATGCAATAGATGCTGGCTTGGTCATTATGAGAAAATTGGCAGTTTTCAAGTTGAAGAAAAACCAAAAAGAAAGGTTCACCAATAGTATGTGATTGTGTAATGGTCTGCACTATACTAATAGTGTACCCCAATTACAGTATGTACGCATAAATGCAAGTCCACAACCCCACCGCTGACCACCAATGTTAGAAATATGGGTCTCTAGTTGGCAATGGTTTGCACCTTTGTCCAAATAGGGACCTTCTTCCTTGTCAGGGTAAGGGGGATATACTTCTAAAATAATCCCTGCTCAGCCCCTTGGTAGCTTGGCACTAGCAGACAGGCTTATCTCAGAGGTAGTGCATTTGTTCATGCATACAGTAACATTTTGAAAACACTACAAATGGACACCAAACCAGTTTAAAAAATAATCAAATCTTTATCTAAACCAAATAAAACCAAAAATGACAAAAAAACATAAAATACTGTAAAAATATTTACTTTGCTAGATAACCTTTAAATTGCAGAAATAGCTGAAAAAGACAGTTCTTCTGAGTTGTTACATCTGTCCTGGGCTACAGCAAAGCTGAAAATAAAAGAGTCTAACAATTCCAGCCGACCGTATCTGTACGGATCAGCTAAAGCATCGGAAGCCATGAAAACAGTACCTTTCTTGTTGCGGCCAACACGTTGGTGTGAGTTGGTCGGGGCAACCATCGTGGTTGCGTTGCAAAAATGGAAGCAGTGCAGGGTGAGGAGTCCTCACAATGCAGTGCAGGCAGCAGCTTGGTACCCGAATGAAAGTTTTTATTGTTTCAGTTTATAAAAATCACAATAATTTTGAAAATACCTATATAAACCACATCTTAAAATTTCCAGAGGAAGATTTCATAAGAAAATTATTAAAAGATTTCATAAGAAAATGTACAGTGTTGCTGACTTTCCACATATAAAATGCAATACATTGAATCCATTTAAAACCAATCTGAAAACCCTACCTAACATATTAAAACCAAGCTGCATGGGCTAATTCCTATTTGCCATATAAAAGAAAAAACGCATTATCATTACTACCTATTTCAATCCCGATATAGAATTCATTAATGCAACTCCTGCTGCAACTTTGTTAATAACAGAGGGACTTAGCATTTTGGTACTTGCAATCACTACACAATCATTGGCACAGTGATTTGTTTGTCCATTTTCATTGTTAACTGTTCGTACCTTATCAAAAATGTCATCACCTTACAGTTTAGAAAGGGATCCATTGAGTCCATACCTTTGAGTATTGCACCTCTACAAGACCGAATATCATTAAATGCCTTTTTCAAAAGCCATGCCGAGTTAATTTTAAACAAGGTCATATGCAAATAAGATGAATGAGGTCTTATTTCGCTGCGCCACATAGAATGAATATTGTGGGACCATTGTATCTCCATTTGGGCTGATCCGCTTAAGTTTTTAAGAGCCCAAACCTGGTGGACATGAGTTTCTGTTTTAGGTAGTATGGATATCTTGTATTGAGATATTCAGCCGGTTGTAATTTTGAATAGGACTGCAGGACCATCCAGGCCTGAGACCTCTTTGCAAGTTTGTTTTTGTCCTCTAATAGTGAATAAAGTTTTGCCATTATATTTACCACCCTGTGGAAAACAGGAAAGTGGGCGACTCTGCCCAGAGATCTTCGAACTTTTTTTCTTCCAAGGCCATTTTCAAAAACTTTCCATAACTATAATACTTCCTGGGCTAGCCACAAGGCATCATGTATGTCATTCCCTTGACTTAACCAGATTTTGTACCAGCTTTGGACATTCACGTTGGTTCTCCCAATACCTTGTTGAGTAAGACCAAATTCCAGTGACACCTGAGCTACCGACGCATTCTGTGGTAAGTTAAGAACCTTTTAGTATGCTTTCACTTGGAGCTTGTCCAACAGTTTTGCATCTGTACTGTTTAAACAATGCTTGGATCCTCCACTGTTGGCATCAATTTGGCAACTATTAATGCTAACAGTGGCTTTAAGGATGGACCCTTTAACTTTTTTGAAAGGGCACAGAATGCATAGATAAGGCCATTACCTTTTGGTTCCAGATAGTGTGTTTTTGAAATGTAAACGATCATCTATGAACACAAAAAACATGGAATACCAGAATTAGAACCTAACTATTGGAGAAGAGAGACTTCTGTTCAAGTGGAGTAAACAAGTCTACTGGTTAGAAATAAGAATTTCTTTCCATAGTCCCCTCACTCACCAGGGTTTACCCTTGGTGACATGCTTCATCATAGGCATCCTCTCAATCCGCTGTAGATTGAGGCGTGCTACGACTTGCTGAGTTACGTAGGAGCACTTATGTGAAATAAATGTGTAGTGCAGTGGTGTGGAGTGGGAAACAATGGGTTAAAATACCTAACTAGGGGGGGAAATACTTTATTCTTGCTCCTAGATGGTATATTTAAAAACAGGGGTTACTACTAGGGAAAATTAACATAACCATGTTGAGTTAGGCGTTGCTAATATAAGTTGACATGTTTCGAGCCTCCCCAAAGCTCTTCCTCAGGACCACACAGGGACCAGCCTAGGAGTGCATACCACTCCTAGGTGACCTATAAATCAGGTAAAAAGAGAAATATGGTGTGAAAGTGAAATAAAAAGAGCCACACCTAATATGCGTGTACTAATGGTTAAATGCATACGATTTACTTAATGGTACATAGTACCTGTAGGAAATAAAACAGAACACTGTTAGAGTAACATCAGCCTCCCAGGATTCTGGCAGGCATCATAAATATAAGTGTCATTCTAATTCGTATAAATGCTCCTCTATGGTGCATGTAGTTAACAACTACCTTGTGTTCTGTTGTGCTTTGCAGAAGGAAAAACATTTGATCAGTGTCTCCTGTGGGGATAGTGACTGAGTGCTATTTACAAAGACATAAAACCACATGACATACAACACCACAATACAAACATGTACATATAAAGTCACATACTTTTTATGAGGCTCAAATGTGCCCAAGGGGTTGAGGGGCTCGTAGTCACACTTTGCAATAGTAATGGTAACAAAAGTGTGGTTATTATTGACCCTGTAAAAAACGCTGTGAAAAACAGGGGTTGCTCAATGCCTCCATGCGGTCTAAAAACCGCCAGATTTTGCCTCCACTGTAAAGGAAAATGTCAATGGAACTTAATTTGGCAAAGGGCACCTCACTGGTAATGCACCTACTAGCTCCCCTGGAGACCGCATATTAACGCGTCTCTCTTCGGATGCCACTACATACATTCCTGTATCCGCCTAGTCATTGTTACATTGACTAGGGCGGTACAGAATCAAGATGGCTTCCGGGAAATGGCAATACCGGCGGCCATAATGGAGGTATAGAATAATGTGTACGTGGACAGGAGTTTATACCACATTTGTAGAAAATGGGGCTGATTTCAGGTTGTGAGTTGGTTAAGGGAACAAAGATGATTATGCGTTCCTTACCAGTGGTAAAACACATATTCTTCATGTATTTCAATCTATGTGCAAGCAGGATACACACGCATATTAAATATATGTATATTTCGGGTCCATGTCACTCTGTTTGTTTTAGATTATGAAAAAAGGGTGGCTCGATGTACAATACTGGAAAAAACTTAACAAAACTCAATATTCATGATTTGTCAGGCTTGAAACTCCAGGCGAGTACCAACATGGTGAATAGTATGGTATTGGAGGTGTGATAGGAATAAAGGGTACACCTGTCAAGTTGTATTGCCTTTCTAGTGATGTAATTTGTTGATTATCTATGAACAGCCCTAGATATTTGTAGTTATTAACTACCCCTAATCTTATTTCTCCCAGCATGACCAGGAATTTGCGTCCTGACCACTTTGCACTAGTCATGGTATTTATTGTTTTTTATGTTATTTTCCAAATTGTTGTCATTTGCCAATGTTGAAAGCTCATTGGATGATCTTCATAACCCGAATCTTGTTAGGCTGAGAAATAATATATCATCGGCGTAGGAGAGATGTGTTATGAGTAGTGGGCCCAGATGTGGTGGATGAGAATTTCTCTCATTCAATCTTGTTGAGAGGTTCGCCACAAAGAGATTGAATACATGGGGTGCTAGTACACATCCTTGTTTTAGCCCTATCACAGTGTGGATTGCCCTTGATATTCTCGTGCCCTCTGTGATTTTTATTCCTATCCAAGTTCCAGTATACAATTTAATTATAACACGCAACATTGATTCTGGGAGGCCCAGCTTCTTTAATTTACACCACAGTAGTCCTCGCTCTATGCTGTGAAATGCTGCTTTAAGATCAATAAAAAAAGCTGTAATTTTAGATTCAAATGTTTTGTTTGAATCTTTCCGTAACCATGGTCAGCATCTTGGTGACGATCGCCCAGACGGCGTTGGTGAGACCAAGGCTTATGGTGCCTGGTGAGGCAGTGCTCTATGCAGTGCTGGCAGGTTGTGGTGCAGGCGACGGAGCCGGTTGATGTTTGGGTCAGGCAGCAACTGTGTCGGTGACGTCCAGGCAGGGTGAAGCGAGGTGGTGCAGAATGCGGTGTCCAAAAGACATGCTACAAGCAGCCGCTCAGTGACTATTATCAGGATGACGTTGGTGAGACCAAGGACGCAGTGCGAATTGCAGCGATGGACGTGGTGACAGACTCAGTTGCCCTGTTCTTTTGAAGCGACTGAAAACCAGCAGTTCTAGAGACGGTGCCCAGAATGATGGTGAGGATTTTGCTGTTCCTGAGACCTCTTGAACTGGGGCAAGCCCCACTTACAAGCCCTAGGAACTACTTTCTCATCAGGATACCCACACAGTTCCTCTCCTTGGCAGAAACAGATACTGCAGGCCAACCCCAGGCAGCACACAGCAAAGGGGCAATACTCCTCCAGTTTCTTTGAGCTCTTCCCCTTGGCAGAGGTTCCTCTTGAAGGCCAAAGGTGATCTAAAGTTCATGGGTCTGGGCCTAACTTTTTATAGTACAAAATCCTTTTCTCTCTTGAGGCAGAGAAGCTCTTTACCCAGCCCAAACCAATTCTGTTGTCTCTGGTGCAGCTTCTTTGCAGAGGGTGGGTACAGCATTGTCCACAGCAGACCAGGTCCATTCCGGTGAAAGGAATCTCCTCCCCCTACTCTAAAAGCAGCCCAGGTCTATTCATTGAAGCCCTGACTCACCCTGGAAAGGCGGGACATACCTCAACCACCCAAGTTGCTGTGTGAACAGAATGCACATCCCTGGCCCCTGTCACTCCAAGCCAGACAGTCAATACGCAAACCTAGCAGAGGCACACTGGATGGCTAATTAAGAAAAGACCTACTTTCTAAAAGTGGTATTTTCAAACACACAATATAAAAATAATTTTTACTAAAAGATGCATTTTTATATTCTGAGTGCAGGCATACTAAACTCCATCTTTCCATCTAGTCCCAACGGGAAGGTATATTTATAGGATGTTATAAATAAACTCCCATAATTGTATCCGATGGGGCAGATAGCCTTTCCATAGTGAAAAACTAAGTTGACAGTATTTCACTGTAAGGACATTCCACACATACCATGGCATGTCCTACCTTTCACAAACACTGCACCCTCCCGAAAGGGGTACCTTGGTCCTACCTTAGGGGTGACTCACATGTAGGAAAAAGGAAGGTTAGGGCCTGGCAAGAGGGTGCACTTGCCAGGTCGACATGGCAGTACTATACTGCACACAGACACTGCATTGGCAGGTCTGAGTTACCTTTGAATGGTTGCTTGTGTGAGTGGCACAATCAGTGCTGCATGCAGACTAGCAGCATTTGGTTTACATGCCCTGAGCACACACAGTGCTCTGTACTGGGACTTAACAGTAAACCATATATGCCAACCATGGAATCACCAATCCATAAACACAATTTACAGTGAAAGCACTTACACTTTGGCACTGAACAGCAGTGGCAATGTGCTCAAAGCACCGAGATCAGCAAAAAACGAAATCCAAAACACAGCCCAACACAGGAGGAAAAAGCAAAAATACAGGGGAGGCCCAAGTCAATGATGCCAGGAATAGTATTCATACCATAGACACTAAAATCAAGCTCCCACATTAGTTCCCAAATTATTATATATAGATCTATGAATATCACTGTCCAATTATGAATTGATTTTTTAAGTACAATTCTTTAATGCTAATGAATTATGTCAGTATTTTTTGTTGATGTGTTTCAGTGGAAAAATACTTTAAAACCATCTTCTTGATGACTTTCAAATTTATAACTGTTATACCTGTCAGCCATTGGTTTCAACCAAACATTTTACATTCTTCTCTCCTGTTTAGCCAAATTCGTGTTGTCATTCGCTTTAGGACCTTTGTGCACTTTACCACTGCTAACCAGTATTAAAGCACCTGTGCTCACTCCCTAAATCATGGTAAAACTGGCTTAGATCTTATTGGTATATTTATTTATGTATAAATCCCTAGTAAATTGATATACCATATACCCAGGACCAGTAAAATAAATGCTACCAGTGGGCCTCCTGTTAGGAGCTACAGGGACTCAAAAAGCTCCACAACATTTAAAATGCACTTTGAACCAGCCTGAAGTGAGTTTTGAGCCTACAAGTGCTGTCCTTCTAGTGCTGGACTCTTGGAAGTGGTGGTAAAGGTGACCACCCAGCCAAAATCCCAAATTTGAGGCTTGAATATTTCTCTGCCAAAAGTTGCTCGAAAACTGAGTGAAAACCAGGACCAACCTGCTCGGTGATTCACTCAAGGTACATTGCTGGTGGGCCTGACTTTGTGGTAGCTTCCGCTACTCTCTTCTCAGCAGCAGCAAAACCTCTTCAGGTTCTTGTCTCTGGAACAGTGTTCAGCCTCCCAGAGCCTACATCTGATTCAGCCTGCATCTCCATCCTGCTGGTGATATTCAAATTCCCAAAAACAGGCTAAGTTTAGATGAAGAGACCTTGACCTTGACATTGTTTAGCAGCTCCCCTACAAACACGGCTCCCCCAGGACACTACCAACTGCCTCTGCCCCACTGAATTTTATCTTTTCCAAAAAAATTCTGTGAAATTTCTTTTAACTCACCTTGGGAGTCAAAACTACGCTCCCTTGAGGTCATCCATAACTTTCAACTTTGCCATGGTCTTGCTCGACCAAATGTCTGCAGTTTACGCTTTGATCTTTGTGTACTAAATTGCACTAAAATCTTTAAAAAATCATAAAAAATACATGGATTTGTGACATTTTGGTGTTGAATAATGTATTCAATTGTACTTTTTTTTCTAAATTAATGAGGGTTTTTTTGTGTTGTGTTTTACCTTTATTACTGATTGAGTGCTTCATAAATACCTAACACATTGCCTCTATGTTAAGCCTGACTGCATTTATGCCAGGCTGCCAGATTGCTAGGCACATGCTCGTTTAATTACCTTTTGTGGTTCACCCTGACAAGGATTTTGGCTGTTGCTTCTGTAGGGTTTCATCCCTTTAAACAACAACCCAATGTATCGCAATAATCTTCCCAAAACATGTATAATTTTTAGGAACATATATTATGCATTATAAATAGGACATATTACAAAATAATATTGATTGAATGAGGAATGGAAGAGTTTAAATTGTCCTTTAGTGATCTAGATCAATGAATGGCTAACCTTGTCTTCTTTTCAAGGCTTAGAAGCAGTTCTAAGTTAGTGTTACACAGATCAAAAATCCAAAGATAATTTTAAAGGCTCATTGATACTGTGAAAAAAGTCCCTCCAGTTTCTCTAGTTCATTCAATACATTTCTTCAGACACATAACTGCACCAGGTGAAAACCTCCATTCAGAGACCACTGTATTTGACTTATTCTGTTGGTCCAATAAATACCAATACAGCTCATATCTTGAGCATAAACTCTATTGTTATTAGTTTGGTCTTCGTTGTGCCTCAAATGTAAAAGGAGCTCCTTTTGAAAGAAAGTCATCTCCAAACATGTTTTCATTCAGTGCACTGTTTGTAAAAAAATGTTGGCCTGGGAGGCTCCCTCTGGTTCCCCTAGCCATCAAGCTTACGGGGGTTAGGGTATCCCTACTGAATGTATGATGTAACAACACATACATTTACAATGCATGCCTTTAGAATGCAGTTTTTACATCGCAACATCCTTTACAATGCTTTCTTTTACATTGCATGCCATTGCATCGCATTTTCAAAAACTACCTTTACAACGCATTCCATTACATCGCATTATACCTTTACAACACGTACCATTACAGTGCATACCATTACATAGCATTTAAGGTAAGTGTTGGATCATATAGGGGTAACAATTACTATTTCAACTCCAGTGAGTGCAACAGGAGGGTTAGTGTTGGATAGTGTAGGTGTTAAAATTACTATTCTTACTCTAGTGAGTGCAACAGTAGGGTAAGTGTTGGATGGTGTAAGGGTACTATGCATTGTAATGGTATGCATTGTAATGACTTGCGATGTAATGCCTGCGTTGTAGTGACATGCGTTGTAATGACATGCATTCTAGTGACATGCAATGTAATGGCAGCGTTGTAATGACATGCTATGTAAAGGATGTTGCGATGTAATGACTGCTATGTAAAGGTAGTGGGATGTAATGACTACGTTGTAAAGATTGTTTTCCACCCCTACCCTGATCCCTATATATGTTTTTTTTTTACTTTGTTGTAGGATAGATGACTGAGCCCCCAAGCCCTAAATTTGCTCACATCACATCTTTATTGATGTGGTTGCAGTCAATTAGCTTCTATCTTAAGATCTCTTGGCTCTATGGATCCTGCGCAGCTTGGAATATTTGTATTTTTAAACTTAGTATATCTGAAACTACTGAACAGAATTACACAAAATCACAAAGAAAACTTGCTGGACCAACGTCTTGCCTTCTACCATATTTGATGTAATTACGGTCAGCCATTTGGGCTATAGCTTTTTCTAATTTTCCTATCGAAAAAGGATTGGGGAAAGTTTATTTTAGGACCTTGCTTTTTCTCAGATCCCACTTGAGGTATCACCCAAAACCTTTAGAGGAAGGAGTCGAGGTGGAAAAACGTTGTTGTTTGGGAGGGTTTGTGAAGATTTGTCAAACGGCATCAAAGTTATTAGCAATGCCAAAAAATCCTATTTCCTATGGAAACGTGGTCCTAATTATAACTACACAGAGAGAAAGAGAGAGAAAGTGAGAATGAGAAAAACATAGTTAGAAACTGGATTATGATTCCGGTTACAATTCCCCCGTCACGTTTTTCTTGGCACACACCACGTCACCCTACCATTTGCTCGTTATATGAACCACACTTGACATTATTGATGACATCACATTCAACATCATTGTTGACACCACTTATGAAGTCATCACTAACATAACTGACATCCTGGGTGACATAACTGCTCACAACAAAGAAATATATTATTACATAAATAGAAAAAATGCTTTAGAATTTAAAACAAAAAGAAATAGAATACTTGTACAGTGCATACAGCGAGCATGGATAAGGTAGGAAGAGAGTGACAGAGAGAGAGAGAGAGAGACAGGGAGAGAGACAGACAAAGCAACAGAGAGGGAAAGAGACAGCGAGTAAGAGAACGAGGGGAACTGACAAAAAGAAAGTGGGGAAGAGAAAGAGAGAACATTGAAAAAGAAAGAAAGAAAGAAAGAAAGAAAGAAAGAAAGAAAGAAAGAAAGAAAGAAAGAAAGAAAGAAAGAAAGAAAGAAAGAAAGAAAGAATCAGGGTTCATGAGAGAGGGAGATATAGAGAGAAAGATTGAGAGACCAGGAGAGAGTACAAGAAAGAGGGAGATGATGGGAGAGTGTTGGAAAGATCTAGACTGATAAAGTAAAATGGAGGGAACAAGAGGATTAGTGGGGAAGAGATAGACACAGAGATAGTGAAAACAAGAAAGAGAGTGTGAGAAAGAAAGAGAAATAAATAATAAAGAGAGTGTGAGTGACGGGACAAGGAATGGCAAGATATAGTTGCAGGCAACATGGCTTGAGTTTGCAAATGATGCTGGACCTAAAAAAACAAGTACCTGTGTCTATCCGTAAGGCCAACACTTACGCCTCAGACAACTATTGCACAACACTAAAAGGTAAGGATCACACATTTCTCAAGCCCTACATACAACCTCCCAGCGCCACCCAAAAAATGCATCTCCTCTCATTGCACAACTGCAAGCTGAACAAAAAAAAGGCCATATATAGAATCCCCTTGCAAGTGGACATCCATCTATGGGTAACAAGATCAATCCATTTAACAACTCTTAATATAACCACGATTTGTTGAGCCGGATGGAGAGACAAAAAGTAAGGACTATTGGATATTGGTTCCCTAACTGAATCCAATACACTTCAAGGTACTCTGTAACCTTGCTTCCTAAAGACTCAAAATGTAGGTCCTCTTAGAACCTCTGGTAATCAACAAATGTTGGCAAAAAAATCCAGTTTTTAAAAATGTCAGAACCCTCACTCACCCAGTAGTGTTGCAGAGATTCTGCACAAACACAGAACTATGCACATTATAGGACCTTGGTGTATAGGGACTGAGTCTTACCTACAACCTTAGTACCCACAAGCCCAGGACCAACTAGTTATAGCGTCTCACTTGCTCTCCTACTGACTCACAGAGAAAAAAATGATTAGACACCCCAGAACACAACACTTCCAGATCTTAATCAGGAATCGCGGTAACAAGACACAAACTTTCGCTTTCACTCTTGTCCTTACAATAAGATCTGACAGAGACACAGAATAGTTTAAAATATTTATTTTAACTAACGTGCCCTAACATGCAATATATGTGCCACAACAAGCAGGAACATGTGTAGTGCAAATACAGTCAGCGTAGCAGCTGGTCCATGTATCATGACAGGAGATGTCATAATGAAAAGTCAACAGAGCCTAACCTACCCTTGCTACGAAGCATTGTTTTTATATTATAGAAGATCTCTAGGCTGTCTCAGCAGTCCCCATACCTTAGCTCACAGAGATTGTATCTACATCATAGGTGCTGTCTCGCGCTTCTCCTGGGAAAGGTCCCTCTCCAAGTGTGTGCTACCTTTTTGTGTATTCCAATAAAACCAAAATGTGTTTGTCAAAACAACAGCTGCATCAGTATGTTTTGTCTAAGGGCTAAGGCCTGGCCTGGGCAAAATAACAATGGGCATTGTTGTGAATTACTGACAGAATATCGACGTCAAAAATATTGACTTAAAAAATATCGGAGACCGAATATCGATGTCAAAATATCGAAGTCCTATCTACGTTATGGTAAGTACAAAAATATCGAAAAAAAATATCAAGAATATCGTTCAATAGTTTTTTTTAAAATGGTTAAAAATAATGTAAAACAAAATAAATAATACATATATATAAGTTAAATATGTTTAAAATTATAAGTAATACATATAATGTAAAAAAATATACACATAAAATATAATATATATACTTACTTAATAATATGTACAATTGATTATTATATTAACTTATACATTGTTAAAAAAACTTTTATAAATTATAAATATATACATACAGATACAAGAATAATATAACTCAAAACTATAAAACTATATTTAACAAAAAATAGTAAATAAATTATACACACACTTCATTAACTGAAACAGTAAATATTGGATAGCGTAGGGGTTAAACTTACTATTCCCAGTCCAGAGAGTGCAAAAGTAGGGAAAGTGTTGGATAGCGTAGGGGTAAAAATTACTATTCCAACTCCAGAGAGTGCAACAGTAGGGAAAGTGTTGGATAGCGTAGGGGTTAAAATTACTATTCCAACTCCAGAGAGTGCAACAATAGGGACAATGCTGGATAGCGTAGGGGTTAAAATAACTTACTAATACGTGATTAAAAAATAATAATAATAATAGTTTAAATATTAAATAACAATAAATAATTAATAATACCAATAAATATTTACTTAAAAATAATCACCAATTTATATTTAATTAACAATTAAACTGATGATGAATACAATTAAACAATACTTATTAAAAATTAATTACCAAATAATAATTAAATAAAAAATAATACAATTCCAATATTTATTTAAAAATATTTAGCAATTATTAATTAATTCACAATACATTATACCAATACATTATAATTAATCAAATGTAACTACCAATTAATAATTAATTCACCATAACTTAATTTCCCCCCAAAATGGTTATTAAAAACTTATTAACAATTATCAATTAATTAATAATACATTACTTTTCAATGCTCAACTTAAAAAAAATATTACTTAATTACAAATAAGTTACTTCCAACCCTATTGCCCTATAACCTCACAACACACTTCAATAATAAATAATACACTTAATATAAATACAAATGAATCAATTAATAAAAAGTAATTGACAATTAATAAAAATGAGTTACCAAATAATAATTATTTAACATTAAATTATTTATCAATGCGAATAAATAAAAATAAATAATTTCTTAATTACAATTAAATTAATTCCCACCCATCTCCCCTATAAACCCACAACCCGCTACAGAACTAAAAGTTTATTTATAAATAATTACTAATTCCTAATTTTTTTAAAATAATTTACTATAATTAAATTACATATCACCCTTTTTTCCCCTATAAATTTACAACCTGCTACGGTACTAAAATGCATGATTTACTTAAACAAAATATTACTAACTTCTGAAAATGTAATACATATATTCTAAAACTAGTACAATAATTAACAACAAATATAAACATAAACATGAAATGCATAATAAAATATATAACACTAATTTTAATATCAATATTAGTAACATGAATATTATTGCTATAGATATTACTAACTTCGATATTAAAAAAAACAATATTTCTTACCTTCAGGTTGATATTCTGGTCGTCGATATTCATGATTTTGATATTGTGTCCCTACAATATTTCCAACTCAATATTCTTGTAGGTTGAAATTAAAAACTCGATATTTAGACTGTTTACCATTGTGGTTCGACCTTAAAATGTTCAGTCAAAAGCCCAGGAACTTGCAGATTAAACACAGCAATGAGTTCTCATGTGAAAGCAGCCATAGAAATTATTATGAAAATAATAACAAGTAGTAAAGTGCGCAAAGCAGCAGGCAAGCTACAACGTGCTCATTGTAACTTTTTGAAAAGACAATGTCCCTATGGGCCAGTTTTATTCCAATTATGAAACTTTTTTAAAACAGCCAATAGTGTACCCAAAAACATATCCATTTATAGCTAATCTTCAGATTGAGAATTGTTGCGGGAAATGCAAAATGCCATAAACCCCAGTATGTTGTCTGAACCTTCCATAGAAAAGAGGTATGCCATCCAATTGTGCTGGTAAAATGAGTAAACATGCTCCTCATATCCAGAGGCCGTTAGCAGCATATCAGGGCAACCCATGCTAACTTCGATGAAACTCCGATCCAAGAGGCGCTGTCCCCGAGCACAGGTACTCAAGTCTGCTGTTGGTCGAAGTAGAGGATTGCACACCAAGTACCTACCCATGGAACATTCCTGGTCATGGGCCTTTAACGGACCAATTAACAGCTCCTCATAATCCAGGGCAGCATGAGTTGTATTAGAGAGGCAGCTTTCCAGGGCCCATTTAAAAGAGCACCAGAGGCAGTGGAACACAGGTTGCACGCAGGTGAAGTAGGCATAAAGGAAAGTGAGCCAGTAATCGATGTCAAGAGATTGTAATGGCATTGTAGAAAAAATCTGGTGCATCTGGTCATGATACAGTTGCAACTGGACCGGGTTTGGCAGCTCCACAACCCTGGCACCCATTGCATGCACAGCAGCAATCAAAGTACAAGTACACCACAAATTAGCAGGAGCAACACAGGAAACTCTCCGAAGGCGCTGGAAAAATAAAATGGATAAAAGCTGGTATTACTCCAAAAATAGTCTGGAAGGAGGTGACAAGACCAGATCACACAAATTCAAAAGAATGGGCAAGGCCCTCTGTATCAGATGCATTACATATTTGGTGTATTAATTCTTCAGAATGGAGTGGAAGATTCGTGTTTAGCAGTGAGTGAATCTCACTTGCGTTTCTTGCCACCTGCAATTCGAAGGGCGCTTGAGCTGATATGAGAGCAACTTCTTGTTGAAACAATAGTGCTTTGAGTCTGCTTAGCTCATTGAAATTTGTTTTTGAAATGGAAGGCAAAAGCTAACTATCTACAATCTCATTAGGGGGTAGAAACAGGATATTGCTGCAACATGTAACACGTTGGGAAACTGTTACTATGTACCGGATGCCTGCCCACAAGCCACAGAAGTCGTGGTTGCTCAAAATATTATAACTGCCATTAGAAATCAAAGTTAATGCAGGAATAATAGTTGGGACAGGGATACCTTTCAAAAAACAAGCCAGATTAGGGGCTGAAATGTTACAGGTGCCATGGAGTTTAACTTGTTTACAGACTAGGGAATGTCCTACATTTCCGTATCCGCACATTGACATCTAAAAGTGAAAGGCAACAACCATAATTCATGAATATAGGTACTACCCAGGGGCTCAGACCTACCTACAGGATAGTGTTTCATGCATGCCATAAAATGAAAGAGTGAGATATGCTGTGAAATATACCCATGTATTAACCATATAGCAAATCAGTCTCTGCCACAGAAAATGGTAACTGTTTTAATTGTTCAATATGTAACAATGTATATGTGGCATCTTTCATGGACAATAATTTCAGTTTATCAGTTAGCTTAAATGGCAAAACAAGTGCTGAAGCATTCAAATAATCCCATGGTACTTTTCCACTTTTGAGCATCTGTAAGGTCAAGCAAATTACATAAAGAACGTAACTGATTTTAACCATGGTACAAAATTGACACTTCATTTTGAACAATGTCAATGACTGATGATACACTATTATCCATAGTATATATACAGGAAGACAGTGTATTAATGCTGTTATTGACAATCGCAAGAACTTTTTCTAAATTAGCTCGGTCATTTTGGCGCAGGCGCACCGCAGCTTCCATCTGCGATAGATTAAAAAATTCAGGATATGCAACATAAGCAATACGTTTTGCTCTAAGATCTATGTCACTAGACAAATGAGAAAGATGTTGTTTTATGGATGACAGTGTGGAATGCTCCAACCATTGCTGACACAATTTACACACAGAGTATGTAGTAACTGTATGGGAATGAGAGAAATGAGGGTCAGGTCTACTTTGTGTAAATCCTTTTGAGGTATTCAAAAAACATAATTGGCATGTTTTGGAGCTTGTTGGCCAAAGTCCGAAGAGTCAGTAGTGGAAGAGTTAAATGTTTCTTTCTCAAACAGGACATCCATGTCTGCACTTGTATAGTTTGTCTTTATTTGTCCTGTTTCATAAGGTGCCAATAATGGAATGGAGGGAGTAATTAGATTTTTGGCCGTTCCTAAGCCAAACAAGTAGTCTGTTGTACTGTCTCATTTAAAAATATGAGCTGAGTTGGTATCAAACATGTGCGATGCAATGAGTTAGTGCCCTGCACTTGCCATATTTTTGTTCCCCAAGTAGACTTTAAATCAACTGTGTCCTTCCAGTATTCATAACCATTTAATGGCTAAATCATTAATGAAGGACAAGGAGCAAACTAATTTAGTGTGGGTCAGCATACATTTGCTATGGTTGGGTATTCTCAATTTGAAAATATAGGACTGAGGGACAGAAAGATTGTAGCCAGTAAAATACATACATTTTGTAAGTTGGGTTTTGGAGCTTCTCTTTAACAGTGTAGGGTAATGTTCCCACTGTGTATAATTAACACAATTGACTTTCAATATTGGTCTTGTGCAAAACATTATGGCCATAGTGTTGACAACAGAACAAATCAGCGTAGTTTGCATAATTTTGATACAATTATTTAGTATCAAAAGAAGTATAATATTTAAAATCAGAGAACAATGAATGACCAGCATGAATATCCCAGTCATCAGAGTGTATATTAGGCAAAATCAAATCTCCCACTGAAATGCGAAAAACATATGGAATGTTTAAAAATTCGGTCAGGCCATGGATATCGAATGCTACTGTATCCTAAACAATGCCATCAACAACTGGGAATGCCGAAATATTAACTAGGGCTTTATCTCATTTCATTATATAGGATGAAGTGTGAGGGGCTAAAACTCCATTAACCAAGTACACAGCAGAGCGTTCAGGTAGGTAATGGGCATTAATCAACTGGAAAAACACAGTCACAAACCAAATCCTCATGAAGAGGAACACCATCGTCAGGACCATCCAGTCGTGTGTCCTGGGTGGGACCAGGTAAGCCTTTTTGAACCAGGAGATGAAGAAACTGGTACGTGTAGGTGTCTCCGCCATAGATAAAGACACCAGAGACATACCAGATGAAAAGCTTTCATGGTCCATATATTAACCACTGGACTCCAGCTGAAACACCGTAGGTTACTCTTTATTGGAAGGTGAAAGTATTGTACTTTCAGGAATGTCAATTATAACTTCAACTGGAGGAGAAGCATACTCATGATCCACAGTTGTAGAAATAGAAGGAAAAACAGGCAACAAATCAATTGAAGATTCCATCTCCCCCTCAAATGTTTTGGGGAGAATTCGAGGAAATAGAAGCCAAAGCATTCATGGAAATATCATGGTGTGGAATGCTTGTAGGCATACTATTCTGTATTGGCCATATGGTGTAGCTGGACATGCTCAATTTAAATATAAAGATTCTCCTTGCAACCAGGTAGTGGAGGTAGAATCACAGTATGTGTGCCTTTGAAGCCAAGGACTCTGACTGGTGCACGGTAGGATGTACCAAATTTGTTTTTGCTTTCCACCTTTTCCCAGACCATATCTCCAAATTTAGAAAGCCAGCCAGAATCTGGAATCAGCACTGCTGCATCCGTGGAAGAGGGCAAATGGGATTTTGCTTGTTGTAGCTATTTGTAGATCCTGTACCACAGCTCAATGGTTATCTATTTCAAAGGTTGCGGCAGCTGCCACAACGTCTAGATCATCAAGGTCTGGCACAAACATTTTAATGCCAAAGAGCATTTCGTATGGGGTCTGCCCACCAAGAGATCTTCTTGGGAGATTATTTAGTGCATGTTGAACTCCATAAAGAAGAGTCAACCAGCCCCGACCAGTACCAAATTCTCGCGCTGTTAAAGATTGCTTAAAGTCACAGTTCATCCGCGCCACCACAGAATTGTCCCCAGGTCGCTATGGGGAAGAGAATTGTACCTGCAACCCCAAAGACTTCATCGTATCCCGGTAAGCTTTAGAGGCAAAACTAGGACCTTGGTCAGAATGGAAGGTGCCACAGGTAAAAGTCCCCACAAAGATACGCAAATCTTTTATAACAGTTCGAGCGTCAGCACTACATGCAGCCAAACCCGAAGGAACCTAGTTCACAAATCCACTGCAACCAAGATATATTTGAAAGCATTATCAGATGTTAAAGGACCACAGTAATCAAGATAAATGCAACCAAATAGTTGAATTGAGATGTACAGTTGAGTCTGAGGTGGACGTGAAACAGTTGAAGGCTTAATTTGTGGTGAAATGTCACATGAAAGAAAGTATTTACGTGCTATTAATTCAAGAGCCAAAATACGTAGCTCCGCCAATTGAGCCGTGCATTCTCCACGAGATTATGTGTGCACCAAAGACGATTTAGAATCCCCGTCAACAATCAAACCCGCCACATTTGCGCAGGCTGTAGAATGAGCATGTATAGAACCAATGGCTGGCTGCTTAGATCCATCTGTGTAAATAATGCATTTGTTCTGATCAAGAGGAAGTAGGGATAAAGGAGGAGGATCAACATGTTGATATTGTAAAAACTCCTGTGTTTGCAAAGAAGGGTCAAAGACCAAATTGACATCAGCCAACGTCAAATAACTAGCCCATTGCATCCAACGAGGATGCAAGGCTTTAGAATTCGAGACACTCGACTTTGTAACTGCTTTTAAAGCAGGTACTGGCAAGACCATGAAAATGCTTTTTCCATGAGCCAGAGAGAGTTCCTTAAGAATTGTCATCTAAGCAGCCGTTAAGTTTTTTCTGTAGAAGAGAAACGCAGTTCAGCCGAAGTAAACAAAGCAAGTTATAAGCAATGGGGGTCAAGTATGTAAATCCTAATGCCCCTGGTACAATCCTTATGACCAAATTTGTAAAATTGTCTTGTGTTAACAAGAAGGTAGTCGCAAGCAGGTTAGATGGCAGAGACCGATGAATTTTGGTATGTTCCGGAAGCCAACTGGAAGACAAAAAAGAAGGTTGTATCAATGAGTAAAGAGGTTTGATATCCTGGGCATCATCAGAAATATATTCCCGTCTGAAATTTAAAATACCCAGCAAAGATTGCAATTTATTAAGTGTAGATGGAGGCTGCAATTGTGCACATTTCTCCAGGAAGTGGGGGGTCAACCCCCTACTTTCATTATTGAGTTTGTAACCAAGAAAAAGGATCACCAAGAAGGCGATGTGAGACTTATCAAAATTGAATTTGTAACCAAAGTTCGCCAAAGTTGTGATAATGTGGTCCACACATAAGAGATGCGGTTGTAGTTTATCATCCATCAAGTATATGTCATCGATGTACAAGATGTCGTCTGGGTTGATCTCATGCAAAAGGGGCACTATGCGTGCCGCACACACTCCAGTGCTTTTCTTATAACCCATAGGCAATCTCGCATATCCGCTCTGATTGCCCAACACACTGAATTTGGTCAAATCACTGCTCCCAGGAGCCAAAGAGTGGCTGAAGAAGCCGTTGGAAATATCCAAAGTGGTTTTGTACTTTTTATGAACTATGGTGTTTACTAACGCAGAGCTATGTGTGTTCTAAACCGCAAAGATACAAACATGACGGTTCAAATGTCTGTAATCTAAAACTATACAATGTGAACCGTCCGGTTTCAATATCAGAAAAAGAGGATTATTCATCAGTGAAAAACAGAGTTCAATTACACCCTGATATTCCAATTGGGTCAAAATGTCACTTACGGATGCTTTAGCATCTCGTTTGATTGGACACTGTGGTTGGGGCTGAGGTGTAGAACGCAAAGGGATTGCAGGAACCGGGGATCCCTTGTCTCAACAAGCTGCATGATTACCGTATAACACCAGGGCTAAACAGATTTATCCAGAGGGCAGAGTGAGCCGCTATTGACTTTTTGGGAAATACTGAAAGAATACTGCAGATGGCATCAGATACCTGTGGTTTTCTGCTTTTGTGGCGTGGGCTGTGGCCGTGGTCTCAGCGTTAAACACCAGTCTCCTCCATTCTCCTTCTGGCCCTGCTGACTGACGGATCTACCGGCTTACTCGCACCAGCTGTGTGATTCACTCCGCCCGCATAGCGAGGTAGTTCACAGCTAAGGGGCCGCTTCAAACACCGGCACGGCTCCCGTTGTTGGAGTCTTTGGCTCCAAGGTGTGCGCGCAGCAGTCTTACTGGGGGAGTGGAGGTCAGGAGCGGAGGCAGTACCAGACAGACGCTGAGATTTGTATTCCTGCTGAGGGATAAGCTGAGGAAAAAGCTGGGAGTGATGACCCCGCCACGGACAACTCGTTGAGGGCGCATAGAGGTCCAAGCAGAGAGCGGAGGTCTCCCTGCAGCGGTGGAAGGAGGAAGGTGTGGAAGGTCAGATTGTTGTTGAAAATGATCTCCCTGTTGACAATGCTACAATGCCTCGGAGAGCTCCGATAGGTGCCAGGCTGTCTTTTGGAACCTCAGTGGGGAAGCCCATTCTTAAACTATTATGCTCAGGGAAGGCTACAGTGCTTCTCTGGTCCAGTGGATCTGAATCTGCTGTGCCCCTTGCCCATATGGCTGAAGTACTGAATGCTGCAGTCAATGAGGGTTGGGGGAGCATGGAGGGTTTCATTAATATCCCAAGAACGGATGTTTCTCCTGTGGGAGTGAGCTTGGCGGATCAGGTCCCTGCTGAACCCTTTCCTCCTTCTTTGCTACTCAATGTTGGTGGTGACAAGACAAGAACTATCTCTCCTGTTTTGGAAAGCTTCCCTCAACTTGTGAGGTGGAATAACGAAGACTCTTCTGGTCATTAACATGGAATTGCGCAGGAGATTAGTCCTGGCATTGTTGGGAGCTGCCGGACAAATTGTATTGGTGATAGAACTGGAGGCAGCAAGAAGCAGGCAAACGACGTTGTGGAAATAGGGAAGGGTTTGGATTCTCCTGTTAACTCTTCTTTATCTGGTTTGGGCAGTGCTAATATCAGGAACAAGAATGATGCGGTGCGTAGTCCAGGGGGTAATACCCCCCAGGAGGGGAAACCCCGAAAGAAAAAGGCCCTAAATCAGGTCAGACTGGGAAAAGTGGTAGAGGCCGCGGGGTCACTGGAAATAAGGCTCAGATTATAGACACACTTGAGCGATTGAAGGGTGCATCAAGCCCTTCCAAGGCCAGTCCGGGGATTAGTCCGCTACGGAAATGGGCATCATCAAAGGGGGAAGTATGATCTATTGCCTCCAGACTCTCTAATGTAGGGTCACAGGGGGCCCAATGGCTCCCAATTCACTGAACAGCCGCTCAGACTCGCTGGCTACCATGGCCTATGTCACCTCTGCGGTCCGTCAATCAACTAGTAATTCTACCGCCGCCGATACTTGCATACACATTATGGAATGTGCAAAATCTCCGGACACGGGCGCTGGCCCCGGTCATGGTCAAAACGCTGCTGATAGGGTGCTTTCCTATTCTAAGGGGTCAACACCAGCTGGACTTAACACTCCACCCTCAGTGTTTGGGCCTTTTTCTCCCCCCCACGGTCCTCTGGTCACTGAAGAGGCGGGAACAAGGTGCAATGCAGAGCAGAATTATTTGGTTGGAAGAAATGGAGAGGGTGACAAGCCTTCACTCTCCAGTATTATGCAGGCTCTAAATGCTCGGAGAGCGGAAGCACAAGCCTCCAACAGGCAAGGGTGGACTGTATTGAAATTTAAAAAAAACTAGCTGAGGTTATTACCAAGGTCTACCACTTAACAGCTGAGGTTTCTGAACTGCAACAGCGAGTGGCAGGCGTGAAGGAAGTCAATACTCATACCGTCAAGGAGGTTACAGCACAGGAGTGACAGTTGGTAGCAATGCAGCTAAAAATTGACGATCTTGAAAATCGGCAGTGGTGTCATAATCTGAGGATTTTCGGTGTACTGGAAGGGAGGGAAGGCTCTGATCCTCGTGCATTTGTTGTGGTCTTGTTATAGAAAGCCTTCCCGGACCTGGAGGACTGGGATATGGACATGCAGTTCAAAGAGCACATCGTCTTCCATTATTACTGTCATCAAACTCTCAAGCCAAAAATAAATGTATACAAGGTCTATTTTGGTATTCTTGGAAAACTTCCTGCTTCCCCAGGCTATTTTTTTAAGGCCCGGCCAATGGCTCCGGTTCAAGTTGACTCTATTTCAATCTTTCTAAGATCTGATCTGTGTAAGTCATCTATGGAAAGAGATGGCAGCTTCGCCAGCTCATGGATTCATTTAAGTCTGTTTGCTCTCAGGTTTTTTTGCAGGAGCCTGCTTGGCTTACATTTATTAAGGATGGTCGTTCATTCTTCTTTTTAAGTGAGCCGGAGGCTAAAAAGGCACTGGCTAATTGGCAAACCACCCCCAATCCCTGATCAATAAAACGTCCTGGCTCAATTTCTTCTTTTCCCTGGGCATAGGGAGGTAGGAAATGTCATTCAGTATCCAATAATACAATAATGAAAGATGATCTTTCTTCACTTCTAGTAAAAGATTTATGGGTCTTTCTGTGGTTTATCCACTGGGTGGGTGTGGACAGAGAGGGCATGGTGTGTGGGTTTGTTGGGGGTATTTAGGGCGGGGCAGTTGCGGCTTCTTTCATCTGCTGTCAGGCCAGGACAGCTTTAAGGGGGGTGATTCCTTTTCCAAGAAACGGAGTGGGGGGATGGGGGCGGTCTGAGGGGTTTGGGGGCAGGGTGGGGTTAAACAGTCACAGCTTTGTTAAAGTAGCACAGAAAAGGTTTGAAAATAGTCATGAGCATTGATTGGGGGAAATTATGTTTGTGTTTATGGATAGAGCACAATTCGACTTTTCAGAACTTTGGTAATGTCTAGAGTCAAATTTATAAGCTGGGACGTCCGTGGGCTGAACCTGGCTAGTAAAAGGTGATTGGTAGCTGAAGAGCTTAAATGATTTAAGCCCCAAATAGTTGGATGGGCTGAAACACATCTGGCCTATAAAGATAGAAGCTTTTTCAAACAACTTGGCTATGATCTGATTGTTTGTACTTCACAGACTGCATCTCTATTGAAGGATAAATAATCCATAATAACTGTACTGCGAACCCTTGCTGATTGTCGGGGTAGGTGGGCAATTGCGCAGCTTTTCATTTTCGGAAATAAGGTTACAATATGTATGGTTTACGGCCCTAATGTTGATTGTACTACTCTTGATTTCTGAACTTTTAGAATGGGCAGGTGATCTCATTTTTATGGGAGACTCCAATTGCATTTTAGATTTTTAAAAATCCGTACCACAAACACGCTTGCAAGAGCTAGAATGGTTCAGATAAGGGCTGCCATACGAGATCTGTTAAATATCCACCAACTGGATGATGCCTGGTGGACATTGTTCCCTACAACATCGGGGTTTACTTTTTTTTCTCACCCCCATAAACAGTACTCCAGGATTTACATGATTTTTACTAACTATGGGCTGTTGGCCAATGCATCAATAGTCGTATGTCCAAAGGTAACCTCGGACCATTATCCCATCATGCTTACCTTATATCTTGGTTAATTTAGATAATATCACTCTAGGGAATTCTCGTTCCCTCAGCACCTATTAAGTAATTCTGCCTTTGTTACTCAAATGCAAGAGGTTTTGAAGGAATACATCCTGAACAATCTTTACACCTCGCTGTGGTAGGGGACTGCTTAAAAGCATGTGTGAGAGGGGATACTTTCCAGTATATAGTCAAGCAGAATAGACTTAAAAGTAATCAGTTGGGCAATGAACAAAGGTAATATATTGAATTAGAGCAGCAACACGCCCGTGCAATAGCATTCAAGGACATGAGTGAACAACAGATATATGCTCAGATTATTGATGCTAAAGCGATACTTCATAGAAGGCTGAAGAATAAAGTTGCCAATAATTTCCTTAAGTTTAGAACGAAGCAGTATGAGTTTCGAGAGAGGGTGGGAAGGGTACTGGCTTACCAACTTGCTGACCAGAGGGCTAATTCACACATTAAGAAAAGCAAGGGCGTGGATGGTGTTACCTATACAAAGTCCGAAGATAAAGCCAAGCAGTTTAGGATTTTTTACGATAGCTTAAATAAGGAAGCCGGAAATTATACCCAACAAATTGCAAGGAATTATTTACAAGAGAGCGCCTTACCTTTTTTGGATGTGTCTCATGCTCTGGGCTTAGAGAGTAATGCGGACCTCGAGGAATTGAACGTAGCCATTGGGGCTCTGCCCAGTGGCAAGGCGGTGGGTGAGGACACCATCCCACTTGAGTTTTATAAAACCTTTAGGGATGTGTTGATGCCAGTTCTCCTTGAGTTGCTTAACAACATACTGCAGGGAGGGGATGCACCCCCTTTGTGGAATAGAACTAATATTGTGGTTTTCCCCAAAAAGGGCAAACCTGGGGATGACTTAGGGTCATATCGACCGATATCCCTTATTAATGAGGATGCCAACATTTTCTTCAAGCTTCTCGCTTCTCGCCTTGCCCCACTTATTCATCTATTGGTTTCAGACGAACAGCACAGTTTCGTTCCAGGTAGGGACATAGTAGCACATATAACCACTGCATTTGCAGCTTTTGATGTCGCAGGTCATTTGGGTCAGCAGATCGGGATCCTAATGCTGGACGCCGAGAAGGCCTTCAACCGAGTTGCTTGGAGGT
This sequence comes from Lissotriton vulgaris, assembly GCF_964263255.1. Classification (NCBI taxonomy): domain Eukaryota; kingdom Metazoa; phylum Chordata; class Amphibia; order Caudata; family Salamandridae; genus Lissotriton; species Lissotriton vulgaris. The sequence goes on from NC_141691.1 coordinate 1,506,398,984, forward strand.
TTTTATGGTGTACTATGTTTTCATTAGGCCTTGGTCGGAGGTTTGTCTTGGCGGTTCAGCGACTGTATTGCAATCCTTCTGCTGTAATCAAACTTAACAGCTGTATATCCACTGCTGTTAGTATACAGCGGGGCATGCGCTAGGAGTGCCCGGTGTCCCTCTTACTATTTGCTCTTTACATCAAGCCGTTTGTTAGGCATCTCCTTCAGAATGTCCTCTATCTTGCCTGTATCTTTCAATGGTTTGACGTTAAAAGTTACTGCCTATGCAGACGACATCGCTGTACTCACTACTGGGCCAGTGGTGACTATAGCCGTAATAACACATGAGGCACAAGATTTTGGTTCCTTTTCTGTCAATAAGCTTAATCTAAATATAATGCAGTCTAGCCTTAATTACGTACCAGTACCCTTTCTACCTCAGCTGGGTATTACTGCCTCTGCTACTTATCTTGGTGTCTGTCTCAGTAGTTGTACTGATGATTTTATGGCCTTCAACTACAAACCACTGTTCAAAAAAATAATCGGGAGATGCAACATAGTGAAAATGAATACTTTGCCTAAATTTCTTTATTTGTTTCGCTCAATTCCTTTAAGAGTTCCAATGTAATTTTTGAAACGGCTTGATTCCATTATTGGAAGTTTTATTTGGGGCTATCGTAGAGTCAGGAGAGCTCCTTGATATATAAAGCTGACATATGAGCAAGTTAGGTTCCAACTCCCCGATTTTAAACTTATATTTGGGCAGCTTTTCTTAATCGTATTCAGAGTCTACTCTTGGGACCCACTGTGGTCAAAATATGGTTTGCGTATCAGCTCGCATTTGCTCCAAACATTGGGTTTCTTCTACACTGTATGTTGGACCCAAACTATTTTAAGAGAGCCCGCTTCAAGGTAGTTAGACACATTTATTGTATCTGGCAAGATATCTGTAAAGCTTTTGCTGTGCCAGATCTACTTGAATTAATTTTTTTATGGGACAATCCTAGGCTCCCGGGCATATTCTCGGACTCGGTCTGTAGAATGTGGCAACAGTGTGGAATAACATGGTTAGGGCAGATGTATGATGAATGTGGATTTAGGTCATTTTACTCTTTAAAAGAGGAATTTGGGATATCCCACAATTAATTTTTAAGTACCTGCAAGTCAGGGATTATTTTATACAAGGGAAGGGCTTGTTAGACCTCCCTCATACCTCAGACGTATTGCGGGCTATCTTTAAAGCATTAAATCAGGGTCAGATTGGGAAAGTTTATCAGCGTTTCCTGTCTGTAAAGAGAAATTACAGATCACAGATTGTAGTGAAACTCAATCGTATGTCTGCAATTGGAATTAATATAGAAGAGATTGGTGACTAGGGGCCCGATGTAGGTAAACGCGATTTTCCGATTTCAAAATACCGAGGCGGGCCGAATCGGTATTCTGAAATCGGAAAACGAGATGTAGGAAAAAAATACCGAATGAATACCGATTCGGTCGGCATCGGTAATGAGATTCGGTACGTTCCGATTCAGCTCGGTCCGAATCGGAAATTACCGAATCGGCCAACAACGAATCGGAAATCACCGAATCGGCTACCACCGAATCGGATATTCCCGAATCGGCGAATACCGATTCGGTAAAAGCCGAATCGGTAAAATCCGATTCGGCAATCATAGACCCATGGCGAAAAAGCCCATAGGAATGCATTGAATGAACCGATTCGGCTTTTACCGAATCGGATAATACCGATTCGGATTTTACCGATTCGGATATTACCGAATCGGTAAAAGCCGATTCGGCAATAGGCGATTCAGCCAATGAGGTGGCTCCCCCTCCCCCACCCAAACAGGGAGTGGCAACCCTGGCAGGTGCAGCTAATTAAGAAGTTACTAGAAGTTTCTGGAAAGCCTGCCTGAGCCCAACACACAGAGTTAGCAGCAGTGGGAGAAGGAGGTTGCAAACTGAACAGGAGAAAATGGCAGATCAGGCAGGAAGCCAGAAGTCCTCCCAAAAGAGGAAGCCCAAGTTCACCACCACCGAACTTCAGGTGCTGGTTGAGGAGGTGGTGAGGGTGCACCGCCAGCTGTTTGGCAAGCTGTCCCTCAACGTGCCAGATAGCACCAAGAGGAGAATGTGGGCCGACATCGCCCAGAAGGTCAATGCTGCTGGTGTCACCCCCAGGTCCATTGAGGAACTGAAGAAAAGGTTTTACGACCTCCGCAGCCTCACGAAGAGGAAGCTGGCTGACATCCAAAGGCAGGCTGGACACACCGGAGGAGGCAAGAACCCGGCGCCACCCCTCACCGAGCTGGAGGAAATTGTCTCCAGCACCATCGAGAGGGAGAGCATCGTAGGAATCGGGACCCTGGACAGCTCTGCGAGAGCCACAGCTACAGGTAAGAAGCATGCGCATCATGACACACCCTACCAGACACCTCCCCATTAGACACAATGCATAGGCAAACACCAGCACTGTACTGTCACCAACATACAAGAGACAAGCATCATGGTACATGTAGTCAGCAGAAGTTAGCCAAATATGTCAGTGCAGAATCACAAGACAGGAAACAGTGTGACACGGTGTAAGGAGATGCAAGGACATGTGGAATGCCATAATTGTACTGACTGTAATACATCGGCACTCAGTTTACAAATGCTTCTTTGTACCTAGGGGCACCATCAGGCGGCACAACTGTGACAGCTGAGGGAGCAGCAACGTACAACACTGCAGTCGCAGGGCCGAGCACCTGCCCGGCTGGCCAGGAGGAGGAGGAGGATGAGGAAGGAGACACCCCAGGGCTAGGAATGGAGGGAGACCTGGTGATTGATTTCCAAGCAGTGCACTCCCCAGTACTGTCCAGCACACCCCCCTTGCTATTCTCACCAGAAAACTCCCCTACAAGGCAGACCATTCCGCCTACAGCAGCTCCTGCCACAATCGTGGCCTTGCCACCTGTCCAACCAGTCCTGGGAGCAGGGGCTCAGGGACCGGCCAGCACCACACCCCCACCAGTGGCACCCCAGCCCACTCAGCAGGCCGGAAGCAGCAGTGCCCGACGCCGTGCCACCACCACCACCACTGCTGCACCAGCACGGGAGGGCAGTGTGTTCCTGGGCCTGGAGGGACAGATGGTCAAAATCCAGCGCCAACAGGCCAGATCCACCATGGCCTGCCAACGCCAGCTCCTGCAGCACAACATGCAGATGGGGGAGTTGGTGAAGGGTTTCCAGGCTGTTGTGGACAGCAACAAGGAGGTGGCAGCAGGGTTAGGCAGGCTGACCACTGCCATCACCCACTCATCTGCCCGACAGGAGGAGCATGAGGTTGCGCGCAGGAGGGATGCCCGGGTGCTCAACCGGGCCATGGCCCGCCTTGCAGCGGCGACCGCACAACTGTGCCATCGCAGCTCCAATCAAGAGTCTGTGCTCAGTCAGCATACGGCTGAGCTGACTAGGGGGATGGCCAGGATCACCACGGCCATGGAGGCCATGTTAATATCAAACACCGCCTCCAATCCTGCCCTGGACCTGGGTGATGCTGGAGACAGCAGCAGCCGCAGCAGCCCAGCCAGCGCTGCATCAGAGCCACGGAGGAGCACCAGGCGATCCGCTGATGCTGCTGGGCATTCGGAGGGGGCCGAGGGACACCCCAGTGGGTCTGGAAAGCGGGCCAAAAAATAGCCTGGCAAGGGGGGATGAGCAAACCAGAACACTGGACTTTATTTGAGTTTACAATCTCCATTTTTTGATGCACATCAGTGCTGTAACTGTGGTGCATCACTATTAAAAATTTATTTTTTGCAAGCAACATTTAGCTGTCTTTGCATCTGTACTCAGTCAGAAATAGTTCTCAGTGATCTCCTCACGTCTGTATCTGCCATCACTTGGCGTACACACCCCAGCTGGCTGTGTCAGTGGCACAGCTTCGTCGTCGTCATAGTCCTCGTAGTCAGACAACTCCACCTCAGTGCCCTTCTTGACCGCAAGGTTGTGTAACATTGCACATACAGCTATGATCTTGCAGCAGGTGATGGGGGTATACTGCCTTGCACCTCCACTCTTGTGCAGGCATCTGAATCTACTTTTCCAGATGCCAAAGGTCCGTTCAACAACATTCCTGGTGCGTATGTGGGCCCGGTTATACCTCCTTTGGCTGGGTGTGGAGGGGTTGAGGTAGGGGGTGAGTATGAATGAGCGGAGGGCATATGCACTGTCGCCTGGAAGAGAAAGGGGTCACATTAGACACATGCATACATGTATTACACCTACCTACTATGTGTTATGGGGGTCTGATGATGTGTCTCACCTAGGAGGTATCCTTCTCCAAATTCGCCAGCCATCAGCCGTGCATATATGCCGCTCTGTTGGAATATATAGGAGTCATGGGTACTTCCTGGAAATTTTGCTACCAGGTCTGTGATGGTGCACTTGGCATTGCAGATCACCTGCACGTTGATGGTGTGTGTAGATTTCCGATTGCGGTATATGTATTCGGTGTCCGCTGGTGGGCAAATCGGAATATGCGTGCCATCTATGCAACCGATGATTTGGGGAAATTGTGCCATCTGGTAGAAGTCAGCTTTGGTTTGTAGCAGTTCTGCGTGGGTTGCAGGGAATGAGATGTATTGGTCCATCCTGTCTATCATGGCGTCAAGGAATATGTGGAAGAACCTTGACAGGCTGCTCTGGCTCACCCCTCCTGCTGCTGCTACTCCACTTTGATAGCTGCCAGACGCTACCAGGTGTAGGCTGCATAGCACCTGGACGTGCGCAGGGATGGCGTGTGCCCTTGGGGTGTGGTGGTCCAAGTATGGCTTAAGGTCCCTGATGAGCTCAAGTATGGTGTCAGAGTCCAGCCTGTATCTCTGTAGGATCTCAGCCTCAGTGAGCATGAACAGGGTTATCCTCTGTCTGTAGACCTGTTCATTTCTTAGCCATTCCCTCTGTCCTTCCTGCTGTAGCCGTAGCCGCCTCGCAATGACATAGAAAGCTGCCATCCTGCAAGTTGCAATGCATTTTGGGACTGTTTATATGGGTTGGAGTTGGTTACCACCTGATTGCAATCCATGGTAAATACCGAGTGAATTCTACCGATTTTGAGCCGATTTCGGTGTTTCTGTGCCTCCCTACATCTCCCCAACTGTCGGAATTGGGGAATTTCCCGATCGGAGAATCATACGAATCGGCATGTTTTCCGATTCGGCTCATGTCCGAATCGGTATTTTTTCCGATTCGGTACATGGACCGATTCGGTGATTTTCCGAATCGGTGTCACTAACGAATCGGTTCTTGGACCGATTCGGTGATTTTCCGATTCGGTGTCACTAACGATTCGGTAGTAGGACCGAATCGGTGATTTTCCGATTCGGTGTCACTAACGAATCGGTAGTAGGACCGAATCGGTGATTTTCCGATTCGGTGTCACTAACGAATCGGTACATGGACCGATTCGGTCTTTGTAACCGATTCGGTGTTTTTCCGATTCGTTACATATCCGATTTTTGGTATGTACGTATCGGATTCTTTCCCATTCGGTACTCATTCCGAATCGGTTTTCTATCCGATTCGTTCTGTTTTTGGTTCCCTACATCTCGATGGCTGTTTACCGATCGGTAAGGGCCAAAAATCGGTATTTTCGGCCGATACCGATCGGTAAAGCCCTACCTACATCGGGCCCTAAATGGCTATAAAAAACTCTGCTGTCTCCTCAATTAACTAAAAGCTGCAACAACATCACACCACGTTCATGCTATATTACACCCCGCAGGTTATTTCGAAATGGGACACCTTCCAGGTCTCTTCAAAGTCATACTGTCCTAAATGTAATGAGTATGCTGCTGATTTCAGACATATGTTTGTTACGTGTCCTTGATTAACTACGTTCTGGTACGATATCACATGTGTGCTGAGCAGGTAATACGGCAAGGTGATCCAATTAACTGAGGGAGAAATAGTATTGGGGTTTGTATCAGATCCAGGCTATTTATCCAAATCTTTAGTCTCAGTTATTATTATCTCTGCTCCGCTGAGCAACGCTAGGGCTTGGATTGATGTACTCATTCCCCAAATTACTGATTTTTGGTTATTGAGGGCGGTTTATGAAATGGAGCTAGCATGAGCTAAAGCCCGGGGTTTACGTTAAAGGGTGAAATTTGGGAGGGTCTAGTCAAGTCTTCAGTGGGACTAACTGCCTCATTGTCTATGTTTCTATTATTGTTATGGATTGTCTTTATAGTAATTTATTTATAATTATTTTGATTTGGCTCGGACAAATACTATGTATATGACTGTCTGGCATATGATCCTTGTTGATGTTTTGATGTGCAATACTCCTTTTTTTCTTTCTTTCTCTCTCTCTTCTTCTTCCTCTCTTTTTGCTTTCTGTGCTATGTATGCTCTCTTGTTTTTGTTTCTACTTGTGACTAAATATTTTTGTTTTAAACCTTCCCACCATTTCTGGATTACAGTTGGTTGATTCAAATGCATGTGAATGTTATGTATGACACTGGATGCTGAACCTGTAATCCGGAAAACTCAATAAAATGGTTTAAAAAAAAAAAAGAACCAGGCTTCCGTTGTTGCTGCTGCTGAGTCTTATTCCAAGTCTTTTTAGGAAAGACTGGGCAACCCTCCTTTTCAGGAGGGTGTTTACTTTGTGCATGTGCAAATTATCAAATCCCCAAGCTATTGCGACCCAAAGATGTACACGAATCCGCAATTATAATCTGCAACTGTCGCTGCCAATCGTTGTCCGGCACTGCCACTAGGCATTGACATACTTGTAAGCAAACTGCTTCACCTTTAATATTGGCCAGAATAATAGTGGAGACAATAGGGAAAATTCCCACTAACTTCATCCCCGGATCCAGGGCTGGACCAGCCCAGTGTTCATATTGTAGTTTTTTCAGAACATTTGGAGGAGCGCTCATGGAGCTGGTTCTAAAGCTCAGTGTATACACTGTAGCAAACACTGTCCCCCAGCTAGTGCAGTCAGCTGAAGTGGGGATCAGACCAACTGGAGTTGTGTGTGGAAAAACACCTTCAAGTTGCTCAAATTTCCTGCAAGCCAAAATGGCAAGTCATCACTGTTTTGTGGACGTTTGCCCATCACCGAATTAATCATGATGAGACTAATCACCATTCCACCACCAAGACATGGTGGTGGAATGGTGATTAGTCTCATCATGATTAATTCATGATTAATTAGGAATAGCTCAAGCCGGAGTCACTAGAAGTACATGTGACATGTACTGTATGACACTTCCATGAAAATGAAACAACTGTGTATATAACAGACGGACTTCTGCGACAGTTACATTGAGATAATTGGAATGTGGAGTAAAACCAGCTAAAACCGGCCAAGTGCCCCTTCAACTGATAAGGGGCCCATGTAAACAATAGTGGGCAGGTGAGGAAGAGCCCCAGTGAAACAAATAGTATGCTCCCAGGCCGTCAACGGAACGTCAAGTAATGCATGAGGACGATAAGCTGCTGGAGCAGCTGCCCTCGTATATCCATTAAACTAGTTATCATTCCCATCTACCGCAGGGAATGTAACACAAGAATAGAAAACCTGGAAGCAGTAAGCTGAGTCTGCCTCGACAACAAAAATATTTTAAGCCCCTAAATTGGGGAATCTATGATGTGTCAAGCGAGCTGTAACCGCCGTGCGGTAAGTTGCCAAAACAGCAACCGGTTGTGCCATATCTATAAAAACAGGAAGAAAGAAACAAAGAAAGCGGCAGTGCAAAACTGGGTAAAGAAGAACCTTTTAAATCTCAAGCTTGAAAACCTATAAATATACAAATATAGAAAGCTAAGCCCCCTCACCATGGACGGCTCCGGAAACTGGCGAGAGGGAAATTGTGACCAAGCGCAAGAGCAACTTGTGAATATGTACCAGACAAACCGTTAGTGGCGCCATGTGGCAGGGATTCTGCACAAACACATAACTATGAGCAGGATTATAGGACCTTGGTGTATAGGGACTGAGTCTTCTTACCACCTTAGTATCCACGAGCCCTGGACCAACTAGCTATAGTATCTCACTTGCTCTCCTACTCACTCACAGATAAACAAATGATTAGACACCCCAGGACACTACACTCCCAGATCTCTCACGACTCGCGGTAACAACACACACCCTTTCACTCTCACTCTTGTTCTTGGCTACAATAAGATCTGACAAAGACACAGAATAATTTAAAATATTTATTTTAACTAACATGCAGTAACATGCAGTATACGTGCCACAACTAGCAGCAAAATGTGTGGTACAAATACAGTCCGAATAGCAGCTAGTCATGATATCATGAAAAGAGGGGTGATAATGAAAATACAACAGAACCTAAACTCCCCCCCCTTGCTACGAAGCAATATTATTATATATTAGAAAATCTCTGGGCTTTTTCAACAGACCCCATACCTTAGCCTATAAAGAGTAGATCTACATCATAGGTGTTGTCTCGCTCTTCTCCCTGAAAGGTCCCTTACCAAGTGTGTGCTACCTAATCATGTATTCTAATAAGACCAAAGTGCATTTGTCCAAACAGCAGCTGCATCGGTATGTTTTGGGCTAAGGCCTGCAAGAACAAAATAACAAGGGGCATTGTTGGTCAACCTTGCTCACAATGTTCAGTCCAAATCCCAGGAACTTGGAGAGAGTGAACGCAGCGATGAATTCTCATGTGAAAGCAGCCATAGAAATTATTCCAAAAATAAAAACTTGTAGTGAAGTGTGCAAAGCAGCAGGCAAGCTGCAACGCGCTCATGCTAACTTAGTGAAAACTACAATATCCCTATGGGCCACGTGTCAGTAGTGGAATAATTTATCACCTGGTGTCAACCTGGTCCCTTAAAATTATTAGGAAGGGCTCAACCATATTCCAGGGACTTATTTAGGATTATTCTCTGCAGAGGCCTTTTAGATAATTAAAATATCTCAAAACTCCCAGGTATTCCTTTTAATAGTGGGTATTTTCAGTGTGACCAAAAGCTATATATCTGAGGCCATGTCCTGGTATTATGGCCCACACCCTTATTCATGTCAACAAGTTTCAGCTCTTACTAGAAAAATGAATTTATGGGTCCAGAGCTTTCATCAGGGCTAGGTTGGTGGCCTAAGAATAGCTAGCCTACTTCCTACTGATCTCAATCAGTTGTCCTAACTCAATCAGTCAGGACACACAACATAGAACATTGAATATGCAAAGGGGCTACTTGCCATTGATTTCAGTTTGCCAGTCTGTTTTCCTATGGAAAATAAAATAATCATGTGTATCATACCATTATAGATTATCATCATGAGTCTAAATTGGCCTTATTTCACTGTGTGCAAGCATATACTCATGCTGCACTCCACATGGAAACCACTCACAGTAATATGTATACACACCTTATTTGTAAATGAAAACTTGAGCCATTGACAGTTGGGACACCGTCATTGGGACATTAACACAAAATATAAATAGAAAGTAAAAAATGACATATAAGGTGTAATTACTTCATGTTTTCCACTACAAGCCCAAACACATAAATGATTGCTTGTGTTGTACATAATCACTGGTATCTGTAATCCAACACTGCAATGGTTAATAACACACAGAGGGAGAGTTCCAATGTAGGTAGAGGAACAGGAAGAATAAAAATGGAATGGTTAGATTTACTTTGAAAATGATAAACATTACTTGCTCACCCATGATTCATTGTATGTGGTTATTCATGTGGTCAAGGGTGCATGCCACCTTTTAACCCCTACATTTATCCATGACGCTTCTTGCTTGCTCACATCATCTATTCAAGTCAAGTTATTTAAAAAAGAGAACATGATTGGCGTAGTCAAAAGCTGTACTTCACCTTCGGGTGGTGTCCTAGCATTCTGCGAAACCTAGTCTCACTTGTCCATCATATCTGTTTTTTAATGCAGAAATAAAATTACTCACCAGATGTGGATTACTTGTGTGTTATTCTTCATGCATATCAAATATTACAATAACGTATGGGGAGTCATACTCTGTACCCAAACCAATGCTTAAATCTACATTTTTATGATGGTTTATATTATAAATGGTTTGCCCCTGTGAGGTGTAAGGAGATCACATCTAACTATGGGAGAGCTAAACAGTTGATGATATGCCTGTGATGGCAGCTGGAGTTTCCATCTAAAAACTGGGCACCAGGGTAATTTTACAGTAAGACAAAGATGAAATGCTGCAAAAAGAGGTCGGGACCGAGGGCAAATAACTGGGATAACTAAGACAGACTGGGAGAATGCATTTCTCCAATCAGTGGCTAGTTCACTGATAACTATGTGATCACCATCTCCTCAGAACATTCCTGGACTTTGGAAGAATCTATCTAAGATAAAGGCCCTACTAAAAGATTATTCTTCACTTCCACTTGAAAAAGAGGACTCACACACAGACAACTTCAGTTTGCACCTTAGGACTAGAACCCCTCCACAATGGGTGTGTGCTTTGATACCACATGCACCATGGGACATGTAGCCATTCAACCATCTCTGACAGAACTGAGTCACACATTATGGGCTGCATCTCCTAGGTGCCACGTGTTACTGTTTCAGCAGTGTGGGTTTGTGTGATCAATGGCAGTCGGACAGCAGTAAGGGGGCTCGGTGAGGGTCCTGCTGGGTCATTCATGACAGGCAGCAGACGGAGGGGACACTGAGCTGATGTGTATTGGAAGGCTCCTTGACCCCAGCATCTCCTACTCCATCTTCAGTGGCTCCCCCTGTCTAGGCCCGTGGTTGCCCTTCCCGAGCAAAAGAGCCTCTATTTTAGGTGCATGTTGGCTGGAGCTGCAGTATGAGACTGTCTGACAGGAGGTGGAGCAGCTTAATCAGGTGAGTGCAGCTCAGCACAAGCCTGCACTGGATACACTGAGGCGTGTGGGAATCAGTTGTTTATGTCTCTGCTGCGTGCTGACTCTGCATCTTCATGGAATTCTGAGGAATGTTAATGTAATTGGGTGGATTTCCACGAAATGAAACTCTGTCAATTCTGCCCAGGCCTGGTCTTCAGCCTGGGTCAGCAGGACCTGAATGCAAGTTGTAGCCATTTCTTCAGAAATAGAAGGAACCAGGCAATGAGTTTCCCGTTATTCTACTAGCATAGACTTTGTTCCTGCTGAGTTCTCTGGGTACAGTATGTGGCCTTCAGCATATTATTGCTCCATCAACTGTCCCCAATAACTGTGGGACATGGGTTTTCACCATGCTCAGTAGGCTCTTGACATGTAGCAGAGTCTCTTACCACTCAATGAGCTCAGCCACGTCTCTCTCAATGCTGGCTGGGTAAGACATGTGTTTGTATCTGGAGTAGTATAATTTTGGCTCCATCCTTCAACGTTTGGGTAGGCCACATATATACTTAAATCTGGTTTTTTTACATATATACGTGTACATATTAACGTTATTCCTTTTTAGAAACATCTAGATGGCTGATATTAATCTTCTATAGTTGTAGATTGTAAAGGGGTGAGCTAAAATGCATTTAATGAAGTGCATTGACCAGAGATTCGTGAGAATGACAATAACTATGGCAAACAGGGAAAGAATATTTACCCTGTGCTGTAAGGGCTGAGAGGGATTCTCACGTAGGAGTACGTTCTCCCGTGTATAAATTTAATCCACAAAAATACTCCACGAGGGCGTGGACAAGGTCTGCTGATGATGAAGCATGACACCACTAGGGTGTGTGAGGGTAATTAAAACAAAAGGAATTATTTTCTTCTCCACTCCTTAGTGGGTACCAAATCATGACTTCTCAAAGTAGCTTCCCTACCGTACCTTTCTTTGGTTACTCTTAGATGAAACGTGGACCTTCTCCACACCCTTGTGGAGTATTTTTGTGGTTTAATATTTAGCAAGAATAAATCATATGTGTGTTCAATGCTTTATTTAGAAATTGTGACCAGTTGTCATTTCTGTTTAATAATACATGGTATAGTGTATTATGCTGCATACAAGAGTACAATATAATATAGCTTAATTTTCCTTATTAAAGATTCCATTTATTGGATTATGTGTAGGTTACAGCATTAACATGCATTTAAAGAGTACTGCTACTTTAGCATGGTTGTGGACCTTAAGCTTACAGTTAAGACATTTAATACTAACAGGAAAGTTGTTTTCTGCATTTCTTCTCCTCTGCAGGAGGAGACCAAACGTATTCATTAGTAAAAAGCACATTCATGTTCTGAGATAGTGAGGCGAGGAATTACTGTCAATGTCAAATAATTTTAATGAAGAACAAAGGGAGTTTTACCAGTTGGTACTATCAAACAAAGGGAGGAATCCAAGGACGCTTCATAAGTAAATATAGGAATATGTGAGTAGTGTTGAAGGTGCTAAGTTCCTTTTTGAGAGCTGGAAAAGTACAGCGATGTATATGTGGTAGTCTTTCTTGGATGTTCTTTATGCATTTCAATTTGCAAACCAACTTTGGGTTTGGATAAATTTCCTTTTGACTTGGAGAGGTACAGATCTCTCATGACATTTCTCATTGTGTGGCTTCATGCTGTACATGATTCCTTACCTATAGAACTTCTCGAGGGGTTCCGTTGATGACACCTTTCATGCCTCCATGATTCAATAGGGTAAACCCTATTCCTAGTTTAGTGTAGGGTTTAGTAGAGGCTGCACATCTTTTCTGTGTATGGGGAGAATGATTGAAACCATTTGTCTAGTCACCAAATCCTTTCCCTTAGTTTCTGTATTGCTGCCACAGAAGGTATTGTATGCTCTTTTCTGTTCGAGGGCCAATATTGTATGATGCCTTGATCTTTGGTAATCTTTTATTTTTATACATCAATTGAGCTTAATACATGTCATTCTGGCTTTGAGTTTTCAATTAACAGTTTAACTTCAAGTTGTCGACTCCTACTTTTATTGTGTGGTCTTAATGATCACACTGTTCCTTGAGATTTAAATTGTCAGTAACCTCTTTTGCTTTGAGGCTAAAACAAAGGTCTATTGAACAGAGTTAAATTGGAAGAAAGGGCCCAGAGCATTCACATATCTAATGGACTCTCCCTGCAGTGTGTGGCCAATAACAATGCCATGCTTATGTCACAATTGTCTGTGTCAAAAGTATTTTGAGCATGACAAACAGCCACCCTAAAAGGGCTCTTGGTGCTGTGGTTACACCCTGCTGGCCTTTTGTATAAGGTATGACCATTTGCCACAACATGTAGCCAGATCATCTGGCTCCAAAGTAAGCTTGGAACAGTTGTTGACTGAGGATGCATGATTCTTGGACAATATTGACAGATCAGTCCATCTAGTTCCAGAGGTCAATAAGACACAACTTTTGTTCAGGCCCAGCACCCTAAGACTCGAGCATACAAAGAAAGTCCTTCAGCCATCCAATGCAAACAGATTGTAGGGTATAACCTACATTTAGACCATACATTCATCAACCACTCCTCCACCAGCCTGAAGACCACATGGCTAGGTCTTCGGTTATGTTGGTCATAGATCATACAGTCCATGGGCTATGAAAGTGAACAGCAGGCTCTGAGTAAACAATATACCTTTCAATCACATCCTGCACCCAGTCATACTGGCTTATTGCACCATCCAAATAAACATTTGAGCGCATGATCTGACCTTTAGCTATCCTCTTTGCCCTGATACCCTGGTCCCAGAGCCAGCAGGGCACAACACTTGATCATGTTATGCAGGATGTGAGCATATGACATGAACACAATACTTACATGCAATGTCAGAAAACAGCTTTGGAAAATAGCTAATATTTGACGCTTCAGAGTCCATGTTCTTTATCTAGATGGCCATGTGGCCAATATTTATATATATACATATATTTCCACAAGTTGGACACATTGAGCAGTGACTCCCTCTCTCTGTTTCTCTCTGCAGTTGCTGCATTTAATGCGAGAATAGGTGTGTACTATCCTAGAAGTGCATACACATAGTAAATTGGCTCTGCTCTGAGTCACAACAAGTGATTGAGGTATGACCAATTTTCTCCCCGCCTTGTTGAACTCTGAAGAAGCAGCGTTGGCTTCTGCAGTTCCTTGAACATATTTTTGAGAAGCTTGTAAAGTCGACCTGTGAAGTCATTCTTCCCTATACTTTATCTGTGCCAAACTCTTTAATGATGGCTTTATAATTTTATTTTTTCTTATATATTTCCAAAAAGCAGCTGTGTCTAGTGTTACTTAATATTGGAGTTTTATTGTTGAAAGGAAAATTGCTTGTACTTTGTAGTCAATTACGCCCACGCCACTTTGAATGCTTTAGAATTCGCAGAAAGCTTGGGCAGTCTCTCATATTTTTTTATTTATTCTCAGAAATTTGCTCTAATTGTACGACCCGTTCCTTTCGTCCCCGACCTGCTCAGCAGGAAGTTCCTAAACCCCCTTGATACCCTTTGCATTTCTTCATGTTCAACTAAACTATTTTATTGCTTAGCTATATTTGCATTTTATTCTCTTGCATATTTCTTGTACCCTTTATTTTTTATGCTTTATTATCTATGATTCACATTTATATTTTGTATTGCCTATTTCAATTTGCATTGTTCTTCTTCCTTTTATTACTCTCTCATTGTATATTTCCATTTCCCTTTCCCTCTTATCCCCTTATTATTATTTCCCCTTTATTATCTCCCTTTTCAACAATTGTACGACCCGTTCCTTTCGTCCCCGACCTGCTCAGCAGGAAGTTCCTAAACCCCCTTGATACCCTTTGCATTTCTTCATGTTCAACTAAACTATTTTATTGCATAGCTATATTTGCATTTTATTCTCTTGCATATTTCTTGTACCCTTTATTTTTTATGCTTTATTATCTATGATTCACATTTATATTTTGTATTGCTTATTTCAATTTGCATTGTTCTTCTTCCTTTTATTACTCTCTCATTGTATATTTCCATTTCCCTTTCCCTCTTATCCCCTTATTATTATTTCCCCTTTATTATCTCCCTTTTCGTATTTGTTCCTATTCTGTATTATTACCATGCATTCCTTTAATAAACTTAATTTTGAACTCAAAAAGATGCTCCCATCATTGTTTCTGCCTTCATTAATTGTAGCTGCCAGAAGCCTCCCTTTCACGTAACTCTTACCACATCTGTCAAATTTTTTAAGTCTGGGTTGAACTCATAAAAATATTCCCTCTTTTTTTGTAGTTTCAGCTTGTACAGTAGGTCTGTTTGTGATTCTCCTTTGTTGGTTGTCGATCCTCTTCTATCACTGGTCTTTAATTCTTTCTGTCAGTAACTTAGTTTTGTATCTGCAGCAAGAGAACAGTCTGTATGTGATGGATTTTGAGACTTTGTGCTCATGGGTATATTTAGACCTGATTGGGCTATCAGATGTGCCCTAATGGGAATGCTGTGTCTGGTGGAGTACAGCTGGCTTTGTTTTACCATGGACTTCATGTGAATGCTCAGAAAAATTGTGAAAAAAATTGCAATGCAGAATTATTCCATGCTGCAGAATTGAGGATGTGACCATAAAGAATTGCATGCTGGGGTTGCAACTTGAGGCTACTTTTACAGGTGTAATTCCCCACTCAAATGGTCAAGTAAAAGAAGTTGTGCCCATTTCTCAGTCGGCTCTTCAGTAGAATGTGTGGAGCTGCATCTGTGTAGGTCAAGAAGTGGCATTCAAACTAAGTAATTTGGCGCCGATCTTTTATTTGGGAATTTATCTAAAGCCTTCAATATTCACAGGTGGACAAGACAGGGGTGTCCGCTATCCCCCTTACATTTTAACCTCTATATTGATCCCTTGGCGGAGAAAATAAGAAAACATGAAAGTATAATACTCTTTAAAACTTGAGGCTGGGAAAAGAAAGTGGGATTATATGCCGACGATCTGGTGATATACACATCAGATTTTGTTCTTGCATTACCAGTAGTACATGATATAGCAGCTTGTTTTGGGCAGATCTTAGGTTACGAAATAAAAAAGAAGCAAAACAGTCTTAATGGCATGGAATATTGTTGCACAATTGAGCTGTGTTAAAGAGGAAATGAGATACCTAGGTATTAGGATAGTTAAAAAAATAGAGCAAATACATGAAACCAACATCCAGAAGATCAATAAGGAAGTGGGGAAACTTTTACTTGGTTGGTCTCATTTGCCTCTGTCGATTTATGGAAGGGTTAATCTTGTTAAGATGTTGTTGAAGCTGAAAAATAAAGGATAAATAATAACACTGAAACAATTCTCTCTCAGCACACAAGTTTGCAAGATTTAGTGGGAACCCAATCAGAATGCAAAATAAACGTGCAGCACGGAGACCGTCGCAAAGCTTTCTAAGTGCCCAATTGGTATGACAGTGCAGAGACATTTTATAGATACAAGCCCTAGAGGGTGGGCATCACAAAATACTTAATACAGATCAGACTATGTCCTGCTAGACCAAACAGTGAAGGCTAATCCTGATGTGATACCTTCTAAGGACCGAAATAGGTCCTCATGTCATCGATAAGGCAGAATTGGGGTTTTCCCACCAAGGTGAAATATGTGTTTCTAGTATATGTGGACATGACACGGACGTGACCGGTCAGGTCACGTCGACACCATTATGAAATGTGCTGTTTCTGCAATAGCTAGCTGGAAGCTGGCACGCGTATTCTCGGAAAGCCTTGTGTTGCTTTGCACGTTGCAGCTGGCTGACACAAAATGGAACGTGTGACCATTTTGTGCATTCTTGCTGGTGTCAATTTCAAGTAGATCAAAGAGAGCTACAGGCCTTTAAGCAAAGGCATTTAATATCATAAAATATCCACTTCATCAATGTCAATACTTCCAAAGAATACCTTTCTATTTCAAAATATCCCCATGGAATTTAAGGAAGATTGGCTAAAAAAGATCCAGTCAAAAATCACTAGTTTTATTGGGGCCTCTAAGGGTGTAAGAATTCCTTGGAAAAAGTTAAGACAGCAATATGACAAATGGGGCTAAGGTTGCCCGACTTATCCTACTATGCCTGGGTCTTCTTGTTAAAAGAAGGGAAATGTTTGTTTAATGTACCAGATAGTTCAGAAGTCGGGAAGATGTTTACAGCAATGCTTAGTGGCGTAAAAGGGGGAGAGTGTGGCTTTGTATATAAATATGGAGATCCACAATATTTTAAAAAGCTGCATCTGAAAACCTACAAGGCCTTGCAACTGCATGGTATAAAGTCAGGAGATAACTAAAACTTAACTACTATAGTGGAATGGCTCCTATTATTGACTCTCCAGGATCTCCGGAGTGGTCTAAGAACTGTTCGGCCCATCCATTAAAAGAAGCAGGAATAACAGTATGGATACAACTGATGGAGAACTGAGTTTTAATTTCCTGGGAAAAAGGTCAAGAGTTAGCTAACGGTCGACTGTTGAGATTTAAGTATCTTCAATTAAAGAGCTGGAGCCTTACGGATGGTCTTGGTGTGCGACTGTCTAAGGAATTGGAAGCTTGCCTGACAAGTCGAGCAATAAGAAAAAAAGAGGTGGCAATACGGTACCGGCTGTTAATGGAGAAATCAGACATCGATTTCAAATTGCCAACAGTACTGTGGGAAAAGAACCTGCCAGGAGAGCAGATGGAAGATTTATCGCAAGTATCTTGTGACATGCTATACTCCACAGTACGTGCCGCAAATTTAAGGCGGAACCACCTTTTTTGTCTTTACAGGGTTTACTGGACACCACATAAATGATCAAAACTTGGGAAAGGAGATAAGATGTCTCAAATATAGTAAAGAAAAAGGTGATGATATACATATGTTCTTGGAATGCCCGGTGATCCAAGGGTTCTGGCTGGATGTGAGTAAGACACTACTTTTAATACTTGGAGAAACGCTCCAGGTAAGCAAACCAATGGTTTTCTTTGGGATCCTGGGAAATCATGAAACCTTGTTAAAAAAATACAAAAAAATTGATATTGTATCTAATATTGCTTGCCCGTAGGGAAATATTTAAAAATTGGGCAAAAACAATTCCCCAACAAAAATAGAATGGTTGGCCTCAATAAAATATATTAATCGGTTAGATAGAGCATGTAAAAGTATACAAAACGAGTTCTGGCTCCCCTATGAGAACTGGGAAAATTCATTTATATAATGATCCAATGATTAGGCCTCTATAACGTATTGATAAATACTCTGGTTGTGGCTTTACAGATGGTCTAGAGAAACTAGCCACCTATGTTAGGGTATACAAAGTAAGGTGTAGAGTGTAGCATCCTGGGCCTAAAAAAACAAAAGATCACCGGATGGTGCCATCTCAAGGGAAACCACGGAGGTCGGATAATTATGTTTTGTAAACCTGGACAATGAGGACTAAAAAATAAAAACTAAGAAGTGGCAGGCAAACTAAGTGATTTGACGCCGATCTTTTATATTTCAAAGTGTAGTATAGCTTAGAAAATGATCCTGGTATAAATTATTTACATGAGAATAATAGATTAATACATTTGTGCAGGTAACATTTATGATGCATTGACAAAACTAAATATGAAATATTGCGTGGCTAACTTATGGCCAAATATGGGTCCTATCATGTAGCAATGCATGGAGAGACATTATTAGGAGACTGATGAAAAGATCGAGTCAGAGCGCATGATGTGAGCGCTGCAAGTGATAATTAAAGACACCTTCTGTGCACATTTTTCAGATGTCTCAAATAGTTGAAGATCTGAAGCAAACGTCTTTTATCGCCTTATACAGTGGTAATCAGTTGATTGCCATGTGCATTTTGAAGGCATGCTTCTTTGGGATAGAAATATTACATATTGTGTTAACCTTTTTAAAGAATACAACAGAGCATAACATAACATCATACACAAGCAACATTACAAAACTATTAAAACATAACAGGCACAAGATGACAAAACAGAACAACATAACTTCACAATAATGCAGCACAAAAACAACTAAACACATTACCACCACAACAAAATATGCCACTCAGTAAATATTCAGAAACATTCTTGTCTAACTTAACTTCCTCAGGAAAGGTCATGTTAAATATATGTTGATGAAAGATGTCTGCGCCAAGCACTGCTTTAACTTCGTATCAACGAACAACTGATGTCTTAATTAGTTGAAGAGGTGGAGCAATGCTATTCTACTACCTTAGACTGTTCAAGTGGTTGTCAGACAATGTAGCATTATTTAATGATTTTTTTTTAAGTAATTAAAGAGCGTAACAGAACACAACACAATAACATAGCAAAAAGCTAAAAACATAATGGCACAGCAAAGGATGTATGACATTACAACACATGCTTTTACCACGCATGCTTTTACATCGCAACTTTTACAACGCATCCCTTTACAACGCATAGTGTTGAGGGGTGCTGGATAGTGAATAGTTTAATTTACTATTCCAACTCCAGTCCCCGTGGATAGTAGGGAAGGTGTTGGAAAGTAAATTTAATCTATTCCCTATCCTAGAGCGCACCCCAGCGCAATGCGTTGTAATGGTTTGCGTTGTAAAAGCACTGGGTGGTAAAAGTTGCGTTGTAAAGGATGTTTCCTCACAGCAAAATAGTCTGAACAAAATGCAACACATCAACCACAGTCCAACACAAGAAATGCAGAAAGAGCTAATTCATCACAAAAGAAACAACACAAAAACAACAAACCGCATTGCCACCACAAGATGACAAAAGATGTCTGCAACAAGCATTCCCTTACTTAGTAATTCGGTCCCGTAGGTTTCAGCATTATATAGAATAATTAGAAATGTGTTTATGACTGTGCAGAGTATTCAGAAAAATTAGTAGTACAAGAATGTAATCAAAATATTGAAGTGGGCGAATGACCGCATATTTAATTATGAGAAAGGTTACACGACTATAATAGCTACATCTAATACAGTGAAAAAGCAAAGAACTGGGATGCAAGAATGTAGTCTGTGATTGGCATGCACAAGAAGAATGTGGAATTTTAATACATACGTTTTAGGAATTTAAAAGCTCAAAACAATTCGCAAATTGAATACTTGCATTAGTTAGGTTTATCATGAATAGTAATTGACACTTTAGAATTTGAAATAAGCAATCCACCTGAATACAGTTATTAAGAATTGTTCTGAGTTTGAAAGCCTGCCTTATTAACAGATAACCGAACATAGGTTTCAGGAAAAAAAGTAAACAACTAAAGAATGCTTTAAAAAAAATGAGCAGGTTGTGGCGTTTAAAAAATATGATATTGTAATGGGGTATATTAGGAAAAATGAGAAATTATCTGCAAAACATTGTTTGTTAATTTAATGAAAATGAACTTCATGTTGGATATATGATGTGGCTGTAGAGGCTAGGCAGAGAGGCCACATGCAAACGTAGATAGCAACACCAACCTATCTCTCTCTGATTGAGAAGCGTTCCGCTTTGGGGAGGGTGCTAAAAGAAAAGAACGCGGATAGATATAATAAACATCGCTCTCTGCAATATGAATACGGGAAACAGGTCAGGAAAATTTTAGCGTATCAATTTACCGAAAAAAATGCAAAAGTAACATAAAGCCTACCAAAGGGGATAAAGGAGTATTATATACACAACCTCTCCTTATAGTTGAACAGTTTGCCCAGTTCTATCAAAAACTATACAGTCAATCTGATATATTTGATGCTGAAACGTACACTGGGTATGTAGAGAGGTGTGAACTCCCAAGGCTCAATGAGGAGCAGACGAACATTCTTCAACAAGAGATTATACACAGGGAGATTCAAGAGGCAATCCCTATGCCCTTTGGCAAAGCAGCAGGCGATGATGCAATACCAGCTGAATTTTATAAAATGTTTAAGGTCTGTATTGTCTCTCAAGTGAGTAAGGTCTTCCAATATATAAGTGCCAGCGTGCAATTACCTGACTCATGGGACATGACAAACATTGTCTTCTTTCTGAAAAAGAACAAACCCCCAGAAGAGTGTGGATCTTACCACCCTATATCTCTCATAAATGCAGACGCTGAAATCTTCTCTAATATCTTGGCAACTCGATTAGCACCATTGATGCCTGAACTTGTGTCAAGTCAGCAACATGAGTTCATATTAGGCAGGGATACTACAGCTCATGTAAATTCATAAAAAACATAGTGGATTTATATATATTTAAAAAAGCCAGGGCTACAATGTGTTTGGGTCTGCTTGATGCCGACAAGATCTTCAATCAAATTACCTGGGAATGCCTATGGGCCACACTCATGGAGCATTCGTTATCCTAAAATCATATCTAAAAACGCTAGGCTGAAATATACTCAATTCAATTACATATATCACACATATTTAAGGCCACATAGACTGGCTCACATGTACCCTACCTCTACTGATGTCTGCCCTCGTGGTTTAGCCTCAGAAGCAACATTCCTGCATATGGTCTGGATTTGCCCTCACCTTAGCACTTATTGGAATGAAATAGCGGCAATATTAGCGGAAGTGATGCACACGTTAGTAACTGCTCAAGACCCACACTTCCTACTTGGTATTACTAAACGCTCTGCCACACTAAAAACCTTAATACATTTCTAGATTTAGCCCTGGATTTGGCAAAACATTGAATAGCTATGACATGTAAGTCGAGACTGGTCCTAATACAAATACTCGGCTCTTGAATCTCAGCAGGGCACTAGTGGCAGAATATACAGCAAATGCCCTCAATACTCCTTGTACCCCCTCACAGACTAGTACTATGCAATTGCAGGATCACCTGTCGTTCATAGAAGACAGGTTGAATTAATCAAATACAACCGGGGTGTGAGGCGGGTCCTCGCTCCGTACACCCGACCCAGCACGCTGTCACATCATTGCATGTATGGTATGCCTTATGTCAGGTATAGCTGAGTCTAATATGAGCTCAGGGATGTGTATATATACACGTTTAAGTAGAATACAAGGCACCCCCTCCTCTCCCTTCTGTCTCATATACATCCTTACATAAATAATTACTCATGTCCATATGTGGTCTAGACCACAATGCAAGCGTACATTAGATGTGATCATATAATTTTAGGTAGTTTGCAGTTTTTTGTAAAATAACATTCCATGGCATGCACAAAATGCTAATTACATTTAATGAAATTAGCATACAACACTGCTTGGTACCCCACCAAGAGTTGAATTAGTAATTGTTACTGTGATGCTTTGCATAATAAAGTTGGTGAAGTTTGAAATATGAGTAACCTGCTGAAAATCAATAAAGACGATTAATAAGAAAAAGGACAAAGAGTTCCTATTGTGCATAAAACCTTATTTCAAGTTTCCTTAAAACTCTTTCAACAATATCTGTTGAAGAGAACGACAAGGAGATGCAGCGGAGGATGCGGAGCAGGAAGGTACCATTAACATTTCAGAAAATGTCAGAACTACCCTTACATTTAAAAATTTGCAGACTATGGAGTCACAGCTAGAGGTGGGACAGTAAGATTTGTGATTGAGGGACTAGAGTCATACTGGACAGAGGCATTCTATTCATGGGTTAAATTCCCACTGGAAGATGCACGTACAAACATATTTAATTTTTACACTGAAAATGAAATACTAGATGAATACTGTCCATAGGAGGATATAGAAGTTCCGCTCACCTACCAAGAACACATAAACTGGTTTAAAAAAGCCCTCCCACACACAACAGACAAAGCAAGACTCGTTCCGCTTGGCAGAGATGGAACCACTTCACAGTTCCCATCGGCTGACTTATTGAATCCAGACATTGACACAATGACCATAGCAGACTTATGTCCACTAAAGAAAGAAATAATAAAACTCTACTACAGAAATCTGACACAGTTCATTATGAGAACACACACTTCAGCCAACAAGCGCTACACCAGCAGGACAAAACAGGGGTCTGCAACTAAAATAACTCCACAGACACTAAACGCGGCTACGGGTAAAATGCCCACTAAACGAAAGCAGATTCATTCTGGATAGCTCAGAAAATAACACAGTTAGAGGCAGTGTTTCCACCCACAAGTCTTGAAGATAAACATAGAATGCTAGCAATCTGTTTGCCGATGTGGATAGCTCCCAAGATGGAGGATTGTACCTCTTGGGGTACAGTTTTCGCTGTTATCTATACCAGCACTCATGTTATCTCTTCAATAGCAGTAACACTAGATGTATGGAGACAGATACAGAATGAGTATGGAGCAGAACCTGCTCCAAACTTAGGGATTAAATTGTTAGGAAATTTTGCCCAGTTATCAACTAATATGTTGGCTAATGTGAGAAGTTGGCCTGACATATGTTGTTCCCTATTCTAGTGGGCACCTTGCACCAGTCCAAACAACCCTTATTGGTGGGAGGTTAAAGACAACCTTTAAAGAAAGCTATCCTAGTGGTAGCTGTGGTGAGCAGCCTTCAGGCTAAGTCTTGGAGGAATGTAAAGCAAATCTTGTGAATGTGCAAATGAAAGGGGAACCACACCAGGTATATGTATCTATTCTAAACACATCCCTCTAGTCTCTTTATGAGGCTAAGAGGCAAAAGTACGTACGGTAAACTTATTATCACACAGTAAATTAGCACAAACTACGTTGAGCCCAAAGGGCGTTCCAAACCATATATTAAGAAAGTGGTATAAGAACCACGACTTGACTTAACACAAGGACTAGAGCATGTAGAATCGCTGGGGCCACAAGGAACCACCCAAGGTAGTGACACAGGGGACTCACGGGGGACTCCTCCAGTCTGAGAACACTGCTGCGAAACGCGTTAGCTTCTATGGGGAAAGTCGCTGTTGGAAACTTAAAGATTAAGGACACTTAGGAGAGGACTTTGAGCAAACGCCTTTAGACTTAAGGGGTTCTATAGCCAACACCAACAGGAGCACCAGAGTTACCTCACCAGGGAAGCCGGGTGCATAGGTGTCTTTTGATGTCGGGTTTCGTCGTCATTTGCAATAGCGATCTGCTGCAAAGTGCTGCTGCCGTCCAAGTGGAAAGTGTCTGGTATGATACAAGCATGGATCAAAGATGAGCAGAATGTGAAAGCAGAGGGGACAGAGGTTGGTTGACTTACCAGTGACCAGGGGCACAACAGTCGAATGCCCACAGATGTCGGGTGATTTCAGGTGAAAGATGTGAAGCTTGACTCTTCAGCCACGAGGGCCAGGAGGCGTCGACAACAACCAGGGTCTGGAATCGAGCTGTCGCACAAAGGATGTCGAGTGCTGCGGTATTGGTGCCCAGATTGGATCCAACAAGCCTTGGCATCAGCAACCCATGCAGGATTCAAAGAAATGCTTTGGTGTGGGCCAACAAGATCTAGGGGACTCTCCACGCAGTGGGGAGTCAGGGCCCATCTGGAGAAACCAGGGAAGCTGAAGGAAAATCAGAGTTTCCTTCGTAGGAACCGACCAGTTGACAGACCAGGGATTGCAAAGGAGCCTCAAGCGGAAATGCAAGAAGCGGGCTCATGGAACACTCGTGGAGTGTAGGCCCACAATCCTCAAGGCAGATGGTGCTCTGGGCATGTGCTACAAGCAACCCAAAGCACAACTTTAAGAGATGTCGAGAACTCAATGCACTAGCAAATGTGCACGGTGTCCAGGGGTTCCGGTTCCACATCACTCGTGAGGGTTGCGGGTCTCAGCTTTGCTGGAAACTTGGGTCGGTCTTTGAGAAGACTGGAAATTCTCTTCCTGGGCTGCAAATACTTCGGAGTCCGGCAGGAGCTTCGGAGATGCAGACCGGCAAATGCTTTGTTGGTGCCTGCCAAGCACGGGAGTCACTCCTTGACCCCAAGGGAGATTCTTCCCTCCTCTAGTCTTTAGTAGAGCCTTGCAGTTCTCATGATTCAAGAAAACCTGCATTGGCGCTAGGCAACCAAAAGTACGCCACCATTGGTTAAGGACAGGATTGTGCTCTCAAATGGAATTACGGTGCATTCCTCGACTTTCCATTTCACGGAGCATAGCAAGTTGGCTTGCCACCTAGCGCTACATGAAAGATTGAGAAATATGACCTATAGTTTAGAAACTGCCCAAGAGGCTGGCATTGAGCTATCAAATTTTGGCAATTCGAGTGCATATGTCCTGCTGGACAAACCTAGGGTAGTACATTAGTATCCATGCTGTGAGTCCTAATGGAGCTGCATAGGTTCATCATAAATTATATTGCCACTCTGCACCCTTTTTAATAAATAGCAATACAAAAAGATGATAGATGGAATGCTGAACATTGTCAAGCATTGACCCCCATTCACAGATCCTGGTTAAATCCATCTGTTCTGGCAGTTAGGGCTTGTAGGAAAGTAGGATCTGCTTTTATGGTACCTCCACTTTTTGCCTGGTGTTATGCTGTTTCTGACTAGTCTGACTGGGATATTGCTAATCAGGACCTCAGTCTCTCTGCTTCCCACATTAAAATGGTTTTAGTAAGTACTTAGGTACATCCCAGATTGGATACTGGGGTACTCTTATAAGTCCCTAGTATATGGTACTAAGGTAACCAGGGCATAGGTACCCCCGGGTCCCCGATAGACTGAAGCATACATTATGCCACCTATGGGAGACCATTCAAACTGTCACTACAGGCCTGACATTGCAGCCTGTGTAAGCTGGTTTTAACACCACTTACTGCAGATATAGGTTCCCTATATCTAGGGTCACTGCACTTAAAACCTGTAGGCCACCCCTGCAGCAGGTCTTTTCAATCCTGAAAGCAGGGTGCTTGGTTCTAAGTGTGAGGGTGCCCCTGCATGAGCAGGACATCCCTAAAGCCTTTGAAGTTCATTCTCCCGGGTTGTAAGTGAGACAGCCAGATAGCATAGCACTGCGTCATTATACGACGACCATCTTGAAACTGGCTGTAACAAACCCTGTCATGTTTGGTATAAAATGTTAGAATCATACCCCCACACCGTAAACGGTGTATTCGCCCACATCGTAAACAGTGTGGGAGGTATGATTCGAAGCACAGCAAAGGTCCTCCGTTAGGCCCTCAGTGCTCCCAGTACCAGTCTTCTAGTCCCAGACAGCACAACATGGGTGCTGCTGACCAGAGACATGATTCTGCCTTCCTGCTACTGAGCCAAGCTCGAGCAGGGGAAGGCAGAACAATAGGTATCCTGTCACAGGGAGGTGTGACCACCTCTCAGACAGGGTTTATTGTATTGGGGCTGGGTGGAAGTGCTGTCCAGCAACACTTAGGCTACTTGAAGGGCACATTAGGTGCTCTCTAGTTCAATCCAGCATAGGGAGCCATTGGCTCCTGTTCCGGCGCGAAACTGGACAAAGTACAAGGGAGTATCCTCCCCACAGTCCAACCCCTCCCCTGGGAAGAACGCTGAATTGTCCCAAACCTTTTGTTAGGGTACTCAAGGGCTTACCTGAGGGTGTGCCCCTAGATTCGTCCTTGGACATGATTCAATTCAAACATTACTTCAACTTCGACCATCTGGGCACTCTGATCTTCGCTGGATTTACCCAACCTGAAAGACTCCTGCTGCTCCTGATCTATTCACCCTGATTGTCTGCTGCAATGTCTGTGCTCCATACAGGAAACCTTCCAAGGCCTGTTGGCATCCAAGACACCTGAAGTAATCTCTCTTGAAGTGAAGGAGTCACTTCCTTGCATCTGCAGGTACCGCAACTAAGCTGATCGGTCTGCTGATCCGGGGCTCCCATGGACTGCAAAAGGCTCAGCAACATAGGTGGTTGTTCTTCACATCCTTCAAGGCCTGTTCTGTCCTCTCACCAAGTTTGAGGCATGTATCGCTCATTGGAGCCGCAGGACCCAATGTTGGCTTCCTTCCATGAAGATCTTCAGGCTCCAAGTAGCCTCAACCTCAAGCATCTCCAATTATCAAAATCTTCGACCAAACCTCATTGCTTGCACCGTGGGCCTGCTTCTTTGGTGATATGCTTGAGATCCTATTGCGACTCCAGTGCCTCCAGTCTGTGGGTCCTGTTGAGGGTCAGCGTTGAATTCTTTGGGCTTCCCTGATTGCTTGGGCCTGCCTTGACTCCCCTACTTGCTGGTCAAGACACTGCACCTTCTTTTCTTGCCCCGTTGTTTGCAGTTGCCAAGGCTTGTTCGTGCTCCAGACGAACACAGCCCTTCAACTCTTGACATCCAACGTGGGACAGCTTGTGAACAGCTTCTAGTTTTCACGGCGTTGCCTGGTCCTCACAACTGCAGCTCCAAGGTCACCTGCATCCTTCTTGCAACACCTGACATCGATGGGCATTCATCTCCTGTATCCCTTGGTCACCCCTGAGTGACCTAGACTATGTCCCCGCTGCTTGCAGGTACTCTCCACTTTGAATCCACCTTTGAGTTCCACCGGACACTTTTACCTTCTCCAGCAGCGGTATCTTCCTGAAGTCTCCCATTGAGTTCTGACACCAATTCACTCCTATGCACCTGGCTTCCCTGGTACAGGTAAACTGGTTCCAATGGTATCCATGGGTGGGGTGGCTCTCCAACCTTTTTTCTTCCATGGGGCTTATTCAGGGTCCACTGGGAAGGGTCATCTTTCTTTAAAATTGTCACTGAGACTTACACATTGATTTGTACTGAGAAGGCTGATGTGTTCCTATACTGCACATGACCTCCGTGGGGCTCCTAGATACTCACATTGGGTGGTTCCTTGGGTCCCTGGCACTGCTCAGTCCTCTGAGTATTGTCTTGACTGGAGTCATAGTTTGCATTCCACTATTTTAGTATATGGTTCGGTCTCCCACTGGAGACCTCTGTGTATTATGTGCTTGTAATGACCGGATTTTCTGCTTAGATGGGATCAGCCCCTAGGGGCCCCTCTAACCCAGCCAGAACGTAACCACATCCCTCCTCAGGACCATCTATCCAGGCACCTGGGTACCTACCTGAGGATGGGGAACTCGCAATATACAAGCTCATATTATCAGAAACACCACTAAATCTATAGGGATACTAAGAATACTCACTGATTACTAAGGATATCCATGCCCTACACCACACTCATACCTTATAGTCTCGCGGCCACTCAGACCCAGACTAATCTACCCTGGGGCAGATATGACACACAATCTGGCGTGTCTACACACATGGGTCTGCAGCCCCAGTGCTCTCATTTTCCAAACGGTCCACAATCAGGCGAACCTCCACACTGTGTCCCCCCAGTGCTCTCACTTATACACACGGTCCACAATCCAGCGAACCTCCACACTGTATCCCCCCAGTGTTCTCATTAACGCCATATACTAATGACGACCACTTTCCTATGGACACCTATGGTTTTCTCTCTATATGTTGGGAAGTCTCTCTCACTATTCACTAAGGGCTTGCTACTACAATATTAGGAGTTAGCCAATTACTAATATGTGCCTTCTGCTCCTGGCATCAAAGGTCCCCTCGCTTCCTATTTGCCTGATCACTCCTTACCTGATCGGGATTTCACATCCGTTCATGCAAACAATGCTCCAGCGAGAAAGATCAGTTACCATGATTGAACAAGAATACAAGGCACATGTCAGTTCACTAAGAACTGGGGTTATCTTTTAATTACAACAATATAGACACATACACAGATCTGTATTATAATAGACACATCCACATGTAACTGACAAAAACTATAAATAGAACACACCGCTGCAAGGAAAAGGATTAGCAATAGAATGGCCTAGGGAATAAAGACAAGATTAAGATGTAAGTGTAAAGTAAACTAATATGACAGAGCTGATATCACCGGATTAGTGTGGAGTCTTGTTCTAGCTGTCATCTGGGCTCCTCTCTCGTCTGTGTCTTGGCTCATCTCAGACTCTCTCTCTCTCCTGCACTCTTGGATACACCTCTGCGCTGATCACTTTGCACTGGATTTCTCTCCCCCACGGACTCTCTCTCCACATTCCAACTTCAATCTAATGGTTTCTGCATTTCTGATCACCGTTCATTCCACTAGCTTGTTCACTCTGTTTCAAGGTTTCTGTGCCAATGTCCAATTAACTCCAGCTGCTCCCACAGGTTAATCCAACCTCTACTTCAGTCTCTTCTAAAAGGCATTACTTCAGACTCCAGCTATTCACAACTCCTCCTGATAAGTAACTGCTTCTGACTGCTTCCTTCAGTTCCAGCTCACTGACTGTCTGTTTGTCTTCTCTCTGTTCCAAGCATTTTCTGTCTCTTTTCCTCCTGCAGTTCCACTCCTCCAACTCTACCAACACTCTCTGCTTCTCCAATTCAACTAACTGCAACTTCAGCTCAGCTCTCTCTCTCTCTGCTCTACCAACAACTCCTCTCTCTTCTACCACTCCAGCTTAATTCCCTGACTCCGCCTCTGCACTTCACTGATATAGAATGCTGTTTCCTCATGGAAAGTTCCAGCCATCAGCCTGCCGCCCATCAGATCCCTGCACCACTCCGCGCCAAGGACATACACCCAGCCGGCCGGCCTTTTGTTGTGTCTTCCACACAGAGAATAATACAGCCTACCGATAAGGGCTGGCCCAGACCGGTTCTCTCCAAGTGAACAACAGCTTTAACTATAAACATTACCTTTACTCTGCAAGCCTCTCAGCTCCATCAAGATGGAGTCTCTCTAGTTCTGAGCCTTATAGGCCTGAGAAGGATGAAATACCCCTTAGCTCTGTCAGAATACCTACATAAACCATACCAATGTGTAATATAAAGTCAGGACCACAGGATCCAACCTATACTATAAGCAAGTATGTCAAAGCCAATAGGCAATAGACAGATTAGAGTCAAGAATAAGGGATCTATCATCATATTAAGCAGCTATCCTCTTCTAGGTCTGGAAAAAGGGCTTAAAAGGGCCAACATAAGCTAGGAATACATATCCTAGATGTGAGCAAGATTAAAGTCTATACTATTGCTAAATAGAGCCAAAAACCCTGTCAAGACATTCCACCCTTAGACTTTATCTTGAGAACATCTAACAACAACAACATCCATATAAACAAACATCAACACAAACTAT
The DNA here is from genome assembly GCF_964263255.1 of Lissotriton vulgaris. Lineage (NCBI taxonomy): Eukaryota > Metazoa > Chordata > Amphibia > Caudata > Salamandridae > Lissotriton > Lissotriton vulgaris. The sequence goes on from NC_141691.1 coordinate 1,506,428,865, forward strand.
CAACAAATCAAAAACCAAAAACTCTCTAAAATGAATGACAACTTAAAGAAATTCCACCTGAAAGTTAATGTAGGGAATACAAATCTAACAACTAACTGAAAACAAATCAAAGCACCCTTGACTTGAATGCTGAAACATATCTAAGATGTGAACTGATAAGAACAGAAACTATCCAAAGCATCCTCAAACTAAATGTGCCTCAACTTCTAGTGATAACTGGTGAAATCTAGTGATGTAGGGACTTACTTGTTGAATGAAAAACAGCAACTTAAGAACTAAATGTGTTTCAACTTCTAATGATAAAACAACAAAGGGCCTAAATGAGGCCTACCTACTATGGTCAACTTAAGCTAATGATAATTCATGAAATCTATTGGTGTAGGGCCTTGTTTGAGTGATAAGAATAACAATGGGCCTAAATGAGGCCTACTGACATTGGTCAACTTAAGGCGCAGGGGAAATTTGGGGTTCAGGCAGTCAATTTTTGGGGCAGTCAATTTTTGGGATATCAGTGTAGGTCACCACCCTGCATCTTCATCTGTATCCGGTACCAAGGAAGCACGTCCTCCACCGTTGATCCACCACCAATCCGGTCTGGTCTGGTCTGGTTCCATCTTCCAAAAATAATAAACTAACATAAAAACATGAAAATAAAAAACTAAAATAATAAAGGGAGTGGGAGGGGGGTGGGCCGACGCACACACCGAACACCACAACCCAGCAACCTAGGACAAGAAAACAAGTATCATTAATCTTGCAGGATAAAATTTTCCATTTAAAAAGCATCCCAAGTGCTTTTCATTGTCGAAAAAAAAACAACTTAATTAATTAAAAACATTCGTCTAAAGTCAAGAAATAATTAAAATCATATACTTTTAAATTTGTTTGGGCAAAATCAAATTTTTACATACACTGCCAGAAGGGCCTAGTAATACCCTAATCCTCTGTGAGACAGCCCCTCCCTTCAGAATACGCAGGAGCCAGGCTACAGTGTGAAGTAATTTGAATCACTGCCAAGTGCTGATCTCACTGCAAGGCGAAGGCACTGCCAAGCACTCGATCCAAGCATCTCTAGTCTCTAATCAGGGAAGCCTACCCAGGCTACTCTATCTAACTAACTCCAAGGGCCAAGAGTCTGCCAACGACTCTGCATGTGCAAGGATCCCTTATCAGCAGGCAATGAAGCTGTCTGCGCCGACAGCCAGGAGGAGCGAGTTGACCCCCCCCTTACATAAACATTCCGTCCGCGGAACAAAATTGGATGTTGTCCAATCATAACAAGACAGGCAGTGTTCGGAGCCTCTAGAGGGAAAAAGCCCCCCTTTACAAACCAGCTGGTCTGCCAAGGTCGAACAACACATTCTTTGTAAGCTGTTCCCAGGCCTGATTCTCTAACTAACGAAAGCAAATTCAAATGTGGTAAAAATCAAAGTAATCTGTAACACAGTCATATGCAAGCAATTTAAAATAATTCTGGTACAGTGTACTGCTACTTAAAAGCTCCACTTTCTAAAAAACACTTTTGTCTAATTAATTCAACTAGAGGGCAAGACATTTGAAACATGGGCATTTATTTAGCATGCAGATCAACACACAGAAAGGGGCAATTTGCTTCTGCACACAAGACTATGCATTTTGCATTTGAAAAAACGAATTATCATGGACTGTTGGGTTTAATATTTCTCTGCACATATATATATCAGGCAGCATGTTTAATGAACACTGCTTTTACCGTGCAAGGTAATACCTTTCTATCAACAGCTTGTCAAAGTACATAGGCGAGCCTTGTAACTAAATGCAAATTAAACTAATATAAGGGACACATAGCAATGCATTAAGATGGTAGTGTGTCATAGTTATCATTTTTAATCAAAATAGAACAATATATCCTGCTCCACCCTAACTATACACACTACCATCCAAAAAATAAAAAACGAAATCACAATATACTTGCAGCTGTTGAAAGGGAAATAATATTAAAACAACATAAAATGCAAACACATTTCATCATTGATTTTTTCCAACCAGGGGCAACATGTAATTTTGCATTGCAGCATAATTTATCGTGCAAGCCTTTCAATTCAACCTAGTAAAAGGGCCAAATTCATATATTATTAAACAGCCATTTATTTTCCAACTGAGTGGGTTAACTTACGTATGCCGGTCTGCTGCACATTAAAACAACTACATTTGAAAAAAAAAAGGTTCAGCTTGCATCAGGGAAAAATAATAATGAGAACACATTTGTTTTAAAAGCACACGGTTGCCTGTCACTAATTAAAAGCACATGTTACTGTGCACTGTTGGGCAAGAATACCTACTCACAATCTGTGATCATTCTAAAACACCGGTCTAGGTGGAAAACCCTCAAAGAAATAATTAATGAAAACAGCCCGTAGCGTGCACTCTAACTGGGCCATCTTTATAATCATTTACTCATTTTAAATCGTGCATTCAAAAATAATTCTCCACACGTCTGTGGATGCATATTAAGTAGCACATTTAAAAGAACACTGCTCTCTCCGTGCAAACCCTTCTCTCATTCCGACTGGTTGATTTATAACTTACCGACCTCTAAGAGTCAGACACATGAAACATCAGCTCTAAGGCAAACCCACACAAATTCGTAGACGCAATTCAAAAAGAATGTTAACTGAACAGAGCCCTACGCTCAGCACAAGATGTTACCTTTCCATCAAGAAGCTGACAAAGCACATAGGCAGACTCAGAAACCAAGAAAAGTCAAATCAAATCATCAACCATCAAAACACTCACTGACTTTTATAGTCAGCTCAAATAACCATGCATGTTAAACAGCATGTTAAAATAAATACTGCCATCTCAATTCAAGATATTAACACTTTGGCAGCTCAAACAAAATCATTCCCAATGACCGTAGTACATGGGAAATTCAAGATAACAACTCTCCACGTTTTCTCATAACACGTACGCACATCTTCAAAACGTTATCCCAAAGCACCCGAAAGAGATCCAGCTCTCTCCTGCCTAACGTAATGATAACATGCCCTGTCCAAGCCATGACCACATGGCGCTATTCACAAGCCATATTTACAAGACAAGCTCTTCCCAAGTAATACAACCAAGGCGCAATTCACAAGGAACACAGCAAAGCAAAATGAGAACATGCTCCTCACAAGCCAGAATTACATGGCGCTATTCACAAGCCATATTTACAATGAAAGTCAACAAGTTCAAAAAATGACATGCTCCACACAAGGAATATATGCAAGGCGCAATTCACAAGGAACACAGCAAGTCAGAATGAGAACATGCTCCTCACAAGCCACAATTACATGGCGCTATTCACAAGCCATATTTACAAGGTGCTATTTACAAAGAACTCCACAAATCATATTACATTGAACACATTTCACATAGCACAGCATAAGCAGATGCAGCAAGCAATTAAATGGGCAATTTAAAAGCATTTTTTACACACATTTGTACAATTGGACCATCACAAAGATGTTACTGGCTCCCTCATGTAATGTCATCCTTCAACCCTGACAGTTCAAACACCAAAATGAAAACCATTTCTTCCACCCTGCGTAAGTCAAATGCCATGATGTACTGCAATCTCCTCACACAGCAACTGTTCAAGCCCATAGGTCACACAGGCTACATAAACTGCAAGACTACACCAGATGGAACTGGCGATCAGGGCACTCCCTCACAACACATGGGAACCTCTCCAAGCACATGGCCAGGTTACACAGGATTCGTAAACAGTCGACTATGCCAGATGGAACAGGCGTTCAGGGCACTCCCTCACAACACATGGGAACCTCTCCAAGCACATGGCCAGGACACACAGTATTCGTAAACAGTCGACTACGCCAGATGTAATGACCGGATTTTCTGCTTAGATGGGATCAGCCCCTAGGGGCCCCTCTAACCCAGCCAGAACGTAACCACATCCCTCCTCAGGACCATCTATCCAGGCACCTGGGTACCTACCTGAGGATGGGGAACTCGCAATATACAAGCTCATATTATCAGAAACACCACTAAATCTATAGGGATACTAAGAATACTCACTGATTACTAAGGATATCCATGCCCTACACCACACTCATACCTTATAGTCTCGCGGCCACTCAGACCCAGACTAATCTACCCTGGGGCAGATATGACACACAATCTGGCGTGTCTACACACATGGGTCTGCAGCCCCAGTGCTCTCATTTTCCAAACGGTCCACAATCAGGCGAACCTCCACACTGTGTCCCCCCAGTGCTCTCACTTATGCACTCTCACTTATGCACACGGTCCACAATCCAGCGAACCTCCACACTGTATCCCCCCAGTGTTCTCATTAACGCCATATACTAATGACGACCACTTTCCTATGGACACCTATGGTTTTCTCTCTATATGTTGGGAAGTCTCTCTCACTATTCACTAAGGGCTTGCTACTACAATATTAGGAGTTAGCCAATTACTAATATGTGCCTTCTGCTCCTGGCATCAAAGGTCCCCTCGCTTCCTATTTGCCTGATCACTCCTTACCTGATCGGGATTTCACATCCGTTCATGCAAACAATGCTCCAGCGAGAAAGATCAGTTACCATGATTGAACAAGAATACAAGGCACATGTCAGTTCACTAAGAACTGGGGTTATCTTTTAATTACAACAATATAGACACATACACAGATCTGTATTATAATAGACACATCCACATGTAACTGACAAAAACTATAAATAGAACACACCGCTGCAAGGAAAAGGATTAGCAATAGAATGGCCTAGGGAATAAAGACAAGATTAAGATGTAAGTGTAAAGTAAACTAATATGACAGAGCTGATATCACCTGATTAGTGTGGAGTCTTGTTCTAGCTGTCATCTGGGCTCCTCTCTCGTCTGTGTCTTGGCTCATCTCAGACTCTCTCTCTCTCCTGCACTCTTGGATACACCTCTGCGCTGATCACTTTGCACTGGATTTCTCTCCCCCATGGACTCTCTCTCCACATTCCAACTTCAATCTAATGGTTTCTGCATTTCTGATCACCGTTCATTCCACTAGCTTGTTCACTCTGTTTCAAGGTTTCTGTGCCAATGTCCAATTAACTCCAGCTGCTCCCACAGGTTAATCCAACCTCTACTTCAGTCTATTCTAAAAGGCATTACTTCAGACTCCAGCTATTCACAACTCCTCCTGATAAGTAACTGCTTCTGACTGCTTCCTTCAGTTCCAGCTCACTGACTGTCTGTTTGTCTTCTCTCTGTTCCAAGCATTTTCTGTCTCTTTTCCTCCTGCAGTTCCACTCCTCCAACTCTACCAACACTCTCTGCTTCTCCAATTCAACTAACTGCAACTTCAGCTCAGCTCAGCTCTCTCTCTCTCTGCTCTTCCAACAACTCCTCTCTCTTCTACCACTCCAGCTCAATTCCCTGACTCCGCCTCTGCACTTCACTGATATAGAATGCTGTTTCCTCATGGAAAGTTCCAGCCATCAGCCTGCCGCCCATCAGATCCCTGCACCACTCCGCGCCAAGGACACACACCCAGCCGGCCGGCCTTTTGTTGAGTCTTCCACACAGAGAATAATACAGCCTACCGATAAGCGCTGGCCCAGACCGGTTCTCTCCAAGTGAACAACAACTTTAACTATAAACATTACCTTTACTCTGCAAGCCTCTCAGCTCCATCAAGATGGAGTCTTTCTAGTTCTGAGGCTTATAGGCCTGAGAAGGATGAAATACCCCTTAGCTCTGTCAGAATACCTACATAAACCATACCAATGTGTAATATAAAGTCAGGACCACAGGATCCAACCTCTACTATAAGCAAGTATGTCAAAGCCAATAGGCAATAGACAGATTAGAGTCAAGAATAAGGGATCTATCATCATATTAAGCAGCTATCCTCTTTTAGGTCTGGAAAAAGGGCTTAAAAGGGCCAACATAAGCTAGGAATACATATCCTAGATGTGAGCAAGATTAAAGTCTATACTACTGCTAAATAGAGCCAAAAACCCTGTCAAGACAGTGCTACATACCTGTTTCTATTGCAAAGTATTGTGTGCATTCTGTATATCTCTGGCTAGTACATATCTGTATGTGTTAGTAAGTGTCTTATGATAAATACATATTTTTATAAATACACCGTGTGGTTCTCTTTAACTTCTTCTATACTTATAAGATTATGTTCTGGTAAAATAAGCTGCTTTACACTCCTTCTGGACTAAGTCTGGAGGGTGCTCTCCACAACAACCACCAGATCGCTTTCTAAGTTATATAAGAACACTAAAATCACCATAAGGGTTGTCTAGATCAGTGCAAGGTGCCCACCTACATAAGTGTTCCTCATAAACTGTGCCAGCCGGTCACAGGGCTGAACTGTTTTTTTGCAAACAAATATTATTTAGTCATAAGAAAGTCATAAGAAAGAAAGAAACACGTACATCCAGTAAAAGATTACAGCACCTAGATTATCATCACGCTTGTTAACATCAATTAATTTGTGGGTCAGTTATGTGTGGTTATGATGTATAACTCCCCCTCTTGTGCACAGGAGGCGATGGTTTAGGCAAACACATGTCTGACAGTGAGGTGAAACTTATAGCAGTCTTCGTCTCCAGTGCAGTATCATAATACTTTATCAGCTATGTAGCCACCTTGGACCCTATGTCATGACCAGTGTCTCAAAGTAACAAATTATCCATGGATATCAGATGTCAAATCGGACATGGCATCAAGTGGGTGCTTGAATTTCTCCAGCTGGGATCTCAAGGCCCTGGCCGCCTCAAGGGATCCCCCACCTCTGTCGGGCCTCACAGAACAGGACCCTCCCCTCAGAGTCAGTCCACTTCACCAACTCTTGCCTCATTGCTGCCATCCCAGGGCCCATGCTGATTTTCAATGTTGAGTAACTTCGCTCTTAGGAAGAATGCCTTAAATGTACTGATCACTTTTGTTTTAGCTGTTTTTGGGAAATTACTCTGTTGACAAAAGCCCAGCTCACCGGGGACCTCCCTGTTGATCAGAGTCACCAGGGTCTTGGTAATGTCTAATCAATAGGAGCTTAAGTGTGAGGAGGACCAAAACATATGAAGGAACTCCACTCCCTCCTCCCTCATCGTGTGCATTAGCTGTTGTCTAATGGAGAAACCTATTAAGGCGTGCAGTGGTAAGGTATGCTTTATGAAAGACACACAAATTAATGAGCTTAAACCTGGCGTTCCTATTGATCGTGTGGAGTCTCTAAAATATGTGCCCAGTCTTTCTTCGCTTTGAAGACCAGCAAGTCCTCTTCCCAGCTTGTGTGTAGGGTAGCCAGCTGCCTTATAGGTACCAGTAAATGTTAACATCTACTTGCAGCTATGGTGTAATGGGGGCTCCACCACTCCCGATTTCCAATGTGTACAAATCTCTGCTGTGAGGGGTCTATGTAGTAAGACGTGTCTGGGGTGCATATCATATGTTGTTTGGAATTTTTGAAAGAGAATAAGCATGCCTTTTCTGTAGAGGTGTCCCAGGTTTGTCACTCCTGCCTTCTCCCATTCATCTATTCCTCTCCAATCTCCCCCATGAGGAAGGGAATGCATAATTTGCATTCGGACCTCTGAGGAGCAAGGCATTTTTTGTTCTTGATCTGAGCAGGCATACATGCCAACAATGTGTTATAGTAGCAAATTCCATTGTCTCGTGAACCCTGGGACATGGGAGGGGCAACAGTAGTACAACCCATCTAATAGTGCCGGGTAGAGCATGTCTGCCATCTTTCTCAGTGCCCAGGCATCCTGTAAGCTGTTCAGTGAACCATTGTAGCTGAGCGGTATTGCAAAGTCATCCTGTGCCCTGGGGACCCCCATGACTGGTACTGGTTGTAATTATCCCTGGGCTGTGCATAACCAGGCCCAGGGCCAGTGCTATGCTGAAAACACAAATATATTACAGTGAAAAAACACACACATGCACTAGGGTTAACTATGGGTAAGGGCACCCCTTTGATTGGCATGACATCCCCTGTAAGGCCCTAGTACATGATACATCAGGGGGAAAAAAAACACCTTTAAGTCTGTAGTATATAATAGGGCATGGAAGTTTAAAGTCAAGCAACCCGTTCTGCACTTGCATGTGTGCACTGCTGAGGCCTGAGTTCAGTTTAACAGCAGCCCTGTGTTGCAGAACTGCTTGTTACATGTTTATTGTGCCTAATCTTGAAGTTGGAGTTTGGGGCACTAACAAATTAATAAACTACACTATTTTAGCATATTAGGTACCCCCAGGGTCTCCCCTAGGTGTCCCAGTGGAGGGAGGGAGGTATCTATAAGCAGGACCCTTATAAAATAAGTTGTATATGCCTTGGGTTTAATGAAATTGCACATTTCACTTCCCACATTGTAGAAAAGTGCTTCCCTAAATCGATGTATGTGCTAGGAGCACTGTGAAGTGAAGATCTGAAATATTCTTACATATTTAGAACTCCTACAGTCTTCCCTCTGTGTTACAGGGGTGGGGGGATGCCTGTAGATAAAGGCAGAATCCTTTTAAAATATGTGTTATAAGCCCTGGTGTTGGAGAGAGAACCCTGTTCATGTTTCCCATTGCAGATCTCCAGCCACAGAGGTTAACATGGCAGGAAATTATTAATTAATAATTCCTGCCAGGAAACCCCCAAAAATATCATTCAAGGTCTCACTAGAATGGTATTGATAAATCAAACAATATGATATAGCTGAATTTTTCTAAAAATATACGAACACAAAGTTATGACACTTTATGGTCTGTAAGCAAAAATTCAGCCTTCCAGTGATCTGCCCTGATTGCTCAGAGTTAAGTGGATTCGCCAGGCTGCATTAATGAGGAGATAAGCCCCAGGGGTGAAGGAGCCATTCTGGTAGGACAGGGCTCTTCTACATAGGAACGTCAGAGCAAGGGGGAGGGGTACTGAACAATGATCTTCAAATGAAGGAGAAGACAGGCAGGAGAAGACAGTTTCTTTATACCCCTAGTCTTTGAACCCAGTCAGATGGCAGCTTAAGGAGGAATGTGCAGATGCCAGGTGGAGGGAGAAAATGGATATGAGCAATCCTGGAGGTTGGTTTAGCCAGTTCTTGCCTCTCTGCTGAGACCTCAGCCATATTGTAATTTGGGGAACTAGTGCTTTCTGGGATACTTTTGTGCCACACTTTGGAGGAACTGGTCATGCTCTGGGGTGTTGTCCTACACCTCATTAGACAGTAGTGCCCTCCTGTGTGACCCCAGAGAACAATAAATAAGTATCTGAGAGGGGTAGTGCCTCTTAAATCTGATGCTTGAAGCTAAATGAAGAAGAAGGGTCCATGCTGGAAGTTTGATTTGCACCCATCAGGCCCTCCACTCCGACTGACTGTGCCTGCTGCCTAATCTGGAACTACAGCCCTGTGGATCAAACCTTCTACAAAAGGACTAAAGAGTAGACTCCTTACAAGATACAGGTTAATAGAGCTCACCTGGACCATCACCACCAAGAATCCTCAGGATGGAGTACTAGCAGTGGATTTGTAAGGATTTTGTCCAAGTGGATTGTTTAATTGAAGTCCCAAACTTACAAGGCCCATCACGGAACTTCCAAACCCTTGGAGTGAGTTTGGGACACTTTGGGACCCTGAAGGGAATTTTAGGAAGACGTTCCAGAAGTCTGAAGAAGTTTGAAGCATCTTTAGAAAATAACTCTGTAATTGGGCCTACCAACTGAACGCTCCGAAGGTCCGACTTCCAGACTTTGACCATGAGTTGGTCATAGCCCAAGCTGGCAAACCCTCACCTAATCCGGCCTGATGAAGAGCATTGAGGCACCCTGAGAGAAAAGGCTCTGTGAATGTTTCTAAGTCTGAACTTAGAAAAGTTGACCGGGGCCAACAGCGGGATTCAAGCCGCCCACCTTCAACCACAAGCCAGCCTCGATCTCTGTTTATCTTTCTGGAAAAATCAGGAGGTCTGACTTTGATAGGTTTGACCAGGAGCTCATCAAAAAGCAATCTGGCAAAGATAAAAACTTTGACCGAGACCTACTGCAAGGGGGAGCCATGCAAGGCTCCATCGCAGTCGGCCTGAACATTTTGACTTTGTCCCATTTTAGCATGACCAGATGTCCCAATAGGCCCTATTGGTTTTTATGTGCTATATAGTGATAAATCTTTTAAAAATCATATAGCCGGTTCCCTATATTGGATTTCTGTTTTGTTTTGGTGTTGTTATTATTTACTGAATTTGTGTTTTTAAATGCTTTCCATACCTGTCTGTGAAGTTAAGAGGGCCTGCTCGCAGTCAAGCTACCAAGGGTTGAGCATGGGAATAATTTTTCTGAGACCTACTTCAAGCCCTGTATTGTGCTAGTAGCATTATTGCCAGTGGTAGATGCAAATTTACCACTGCTGATTATCCACTTTGCCAACAAGTAGCTATATAGTATGCCGCTAGACCTGGGACCGCTAGGCCACCCATCCCTGTCAGATGCTGGAGTACGGACAGAGCCACCTGTCTGTGATCAGAGCTCTATAAGAATGCTACCTGCATAGATTCAAGTTCTTTAAATAGTGGCTATGCGATTCTGATTGGTAGGACCATAAAATAATAGAGCAGTTGAGGTACAGCTATCATTTTCAACAATGCTACTTTACCTATCACAGAGACAGGGAGAGTGTTCCAGAAGTTCATGCTCTGCTGCAGTGATTTAATCACAAGTTTAAAATTGCCAATAAATCTTTAGAATCATGAAATATGCATACTTCCAGATTTTGGATGCATGCAGGTTCCTATTTCAGAGTGTCTAATTCTATAGGTGTGAGAGTAACAGCCACAACATCTGCCAGTTCACTCGTAGGCCTGAGAGTCTACCTAAGTGTTGCAATAGCTGTCGGGCACCAATCAGATCAACAACCCTGTCCTTAAGGAACATTAGGAGCTCATCAGCGTATAATCAGCGTACAGTGCTATATGATTTTCTCTGCTGCTTGCTAGTATCCCTCTATACATGTCTCCGCCTAGTGTAACAAGCCAGGGGCTCCATAGCTAAAGTAAAAAGAAGCTGTGACAACAGGCATCCCTGTCATGTCCTGCAATTCACATCATAAGTCCCAGATATATATCTCCCAGTCTTAACACTCGCCTCGGGGGTTGTGCAGATTAGTTTAGTACATTCATGGACTTCCTAGCCAGATGGAAGGCTACAATGACCTCGTACAGAAAGGCTGGTTCAAGGCCATCGAAAGTATTCTCAATGTCCATTGCAAAAGTGTGAGGTTGTGTGCGAGTCTTCCTCCAGAATTGCCAGTAGATGGCAGATATTAATTGCCATTTGCCTACCTGAGATGAATCTCGCCTGGTCTTGGTGTATTAGTCTAGGTATGTGGGGGGAGGAATCTAGAAGACGATCCTACTGAGTATTTTATAGTTGACATTCAATATTGAAAGGGGGCAATAAGCTCTTTTGTTTTGGGGCGATTTCTCAGGCTTAAGCAGTGGGACTACGAGGGCCTCCCCAGTGTTTACTGGAAGGGATTTTGCAGTCCAAGCTTCCTTTTACAAATCCACTCATATGGGTGCCAATATTTCAGCTTATGCTGCATCAAACGCTATAGGAAATCCGTCCCCATCAGGAGTTTTCCCCCGAGCCATATGCTTAATTGCCCCCCGTACTTCTGGTAACGTAATGTCACCACCCAGGATATCAGCTTCATCAGGGGTCAGTGTAGGAAGTTCCAGCCAGGAGAGATTGACCCGAAGCTCAAATTCTTCGGTAAGAGCTATACTGTCATACAGAGTAGGATAGTAAGTGTAGAATTCCCAATTAATATCGATTTGCCTAGGAGCTTGATCCCTTGATCCGTTACAAGTTCTACAATGCACCCACATCCTGTTTAGAAGGGTGTCCAAGCCATGCTAAGAGTTGTCCCGAACAGTCTCGTTATGCATCAGCTTTAATCATATAATTCCTCAAATCAAAGTAGCGAACACATTCTATGTGTTCAGCTACCTTCTACCATGCGTCTAATGAAGTGGGTTGCAAAGCCAGGGTATTTGGTCTATTGATCTCCAGGGATCACAGGTCAGATTCAGCTAATTCCACCTCCCTCAGAAAAGTCTTAGGAATCACCACCGATTCAGCTATACATCTGCTCCTCAGAGTTACCTTAAAAGTGTCCCATTCAATGCTCAAGGAAGTTGCAGCGCCTAAGTTGTCCTCAAAGTAATTAGTAATACCCTGGGCTATAAGGTCTCTATAGATTGGGTCTTTTAAGGATTCTGGTTTTAACTTCCAGGTGGGAAAGCAGAGTGGAGCAATCCACCAGAATAAGTGCAGAAGTTCTCTGTAATGGTCATAGAGCGTCCTGTGAGTTATTCTACCATATGAACTGAGTTATGAACACCAGGTGTACAAAGAAATGCATCTATCTATTTGTACATGTGAATCATACATGGAGAAATGAAACATTAGTCCTTGGTCTAGAGGTGGTGAGTTCGCCAGGAATGAATGAAACCCAAATCTGTTTGCCATTTGCCAAAGACCCGGCCTGTCTTCCAAATGTGAGAGTCATGTAGGGGTGGGTTGGAGTGGTCCACATTAGGGGCTGCTAAACAGTTGAAATATCCTACTATAATACCATCTCATGCCAGTTAGGGAGACAGTTTTCTGGAAATTCTGGAGCGAAACCCCACCTGATCCATGTTTGGGGCATAAATATTATGTATGGAAATGTCCCTCCTGTCCAGTCGAACTGCAAGTAGCACGTATCTTCCATCAAGACCTATGCAGTCCCCAGTAAGTTGAAATTAGACCCCTCGTCTGACCCACACCAGTGTCCCACTAGCACATTTTGAGTAGCGTGTGTAGTAGGTCTGGCCTCACCATAATTTTTTCAGGGGTGCCAATTCTTTTACCTCCAAATGGGTCTCCTGGAGGAGTACTACATGAACCCCTCATTATGCTGAGTATGAAAAAACTTTTCACCATTTAAACATTGTTTGTATAGCCCCTCACTTTCCATGAAATCATCATATATGTCATATGAGCAAACATTGTGAAGGTGTGGGGGGGCACATTGAAGCATGTCCGGCAGCCAGGCATGAAGAAGAGTTTCTGGCTTGATTCATCCTCCAATATATCGTATTATTATGGTGTGCAAGAAATAACAAAATCCCCACCAAATCAAAATCAAACTTTCGCAACTCCCCAACCCCAGGACAAGTTGAGTACAGCACCCATCCAAACCAATGTAATAAAGAAATCTATAATGGGTACACCCACTGAACTAGAGGTGGGGAATGCAAGATAGGCAGTGCAGCTCACCTTCACTAAGCCTCACCACCATCAACACATGCAATCAGTAGTCTGCTTTGACAAAGTAGTTAATGTAGAGCATATGTGTAGTGGGGAACCCCGGCCCACAGAAAATAAGCATTAAACAACCCTTGGGGCGCTAAACCAGGCAGAGTCATCTGAGTACACCCCGTTTACCAAACCAGGACTTGTGCATGTCATATCACGTAATCTGCATTTCTTTGCGTCACCACTGGCATTTCAGATATAGTAACTACTGAGCGCCCCTCAGATTCAGCGTGCAGGACTTCATCTTCTTTGCCCGTAGCCGCCAAAATCGAGGTGTTGCTAATTTTGTCCCCATGAAGGGAGGCAACGGTCTCCAGTGCTCACCACTTGCTTGTATGAATTTCCACATTTGTTGGAGTAGTGCCCTGCGGACCTGGGGTTCCATGCCATGGTCGCTGTCACTTAGGGAAGCTCCCGCTGGACTCTGCATGCAGATTCTGCTCTCTCCACTCCCACACTTCTTGTTTGGGGGCAAAGAACTGTACCCCATAGGTTGTGACCACTTGTAGCCGAGCTGGAAAAAGCATGGCATTGGTTATTCCCAATTGCCACAGGCGAGTTTTTACTGCCAGGAAGATGACTCTCTGTCTCTGTCCCTCCCTAGTAAATTCTGGGAATATCATTATCTTACTATTGTCAATCAACAACCTCCACCAGTGGATCACAAACTGTGCTAGTAGACTCAACCCTTAAAAGAAAACACAGGACAACACATCAAGAAAGCAAGCTGGTTCAAGAATCCAAACGCTCCTGTCAGTGACTCGAAAAGACATGGAAGAACAACAAAACTCCAGAATCATGCACTGACTACAGAATAGCCACCATAGCACACCACCAACTCTTGAAATCCAAAGAGAAGAATTTCCACCAAGACAGGATCTCAACTAATGTCCACAACTCCAAAGAACTCTTCTCCATCATCAAAGAATTTACCAAACCCGGCAGCGAAACAACAGATGTACTACCCTCCCAAGACCTCTGCAACAGACTAAGCACCTTCTTTCACCTCAAGATTAAGATAATCTAGTAAAACTTCAACAATCAAGAGTTCTGCACTGCTGCAGCTCCCAACGCAAGCGACGCCACCCACAGACCCTGCTCACCTGAACCCCACTCATGAAAAAAGACACCATACTCGTGTCTGGGACAGGAAGGACCTGGGCTGGCAGTTCGAGTTGAACTGTTTCCATTGGGAGCGGGGTCAAGACTGATTTGCAGATGAACAGAGGTTGCATGGTAAGCAAATAAAATGATGGATTAAGCCCAGATCTGTGACTGGGGGTGAAGGTTTAATTTAGTCAACATAATGTCCATCATTTGTTCTTTTTTTCTTTTGTCGCCCTAAGTTGGAAGGGTATGTCTAGATGTGGGTTCTGTGATCACTGTGCTTCAGGATTCAAGTTAGCCTGGCTGATGAGGGGTGATACCCTGAAATCAGTTCCAGGATGCTTGTTTTATTCCAGGGAAGAACTGGCCTGGCAGTGTGGGCTGGACTGTTTCTATCGGAGCAGGATCAAGACTGATTTGCATATGGCTGGGTCCAAACCGGGGTTGCATGGTGAGCTGAAAAATGATAAATTAAACCCAGATCTGTGACTGGGGGTGAATGTTTGATTTGTTCCACATTCTGTCTATCATTTGTTCATTTTGCTTTTGTTGCCCTAAGTGGGAAGGGTATGCCCAGATAAGGGTCCTGTGCTCACTGTGCTACTGGATTTAAGTTAGCCTGGCTAATGATCCGTGATACTTTGAAACCCGTCCCAGAATGCTTGTTTCTGGCAGAACCTGACCTGGGACCTGGCCTGGCAGTTTGATCTGGAAGGTTCCAATGGGGAGCAAGATCAAGACTGATTTGCATATAGCTGACTCCAAAGTGGGGTGGCGTGGTGAGCAAAAAAGATGGATTATACCCAGATCAGTGACTCAAGGTGATTGTTTGATTTGTTCAGCATTCCATCCATCATTTCTTCTTTTTGCCTGTTGCCATAAATGGGAAGGGTATGCCCAGATGTGGGTCCTGGTCTCACTGTGCCATTCACTCTAGCCTGGCTTGCAGGGCAGAGCTGTATGAAGGTGAAAGGACAGAAATGTGTAGCATCATTTAGCAAATCCATCCTCCATGTGTAAGAACTGCTGCCTAGCTTCAACACAGGCACTGTTGCAGGGATTCTGCACAAACACAGAATTATATGCAGGAATATAGGGCCCTGGTGCATAGAGACTGAGTCTACTCACTCACAGAGAAACAAATGATTAGGCACCCCAGAACACAACACTCCCATATCCCTCAGGAATTGCGGTAACACGACGCACCCTTTCACTCGCACTCTTGTACTTGTCCACACTAAGATCTGACAGAGACACACAACAGTTTAAAATATGTATTTTAAGTACCATACCCTAAAATGCAGTATTTGTGCCAGACCAGCCGAAAAATGCATAGCACAAATAAAAACAGCATAGCAGCTAGTTCAAATATCATGAAGGGAGATGTCAATATAGAAAGACAATGGAGAAAAGATTATAGTGCCTAACCTCCCCCCTTGCTAAAAAAGAATATTATTAAATAATATAAGATCTCTGGCCTGTTGCCACAAATGGGAAGGGTATGCCCTGATGTGGATCCTGGTCTCACTGTGCCATTCACGCTAGCCTGGCTGATGAGGGTTCATACCTAAAAACTGGTCCCAGGAGATTTGTTTTCGGTCCTAGAGGATCTGGCCTAGTGGTTCAGTCTTGACTATTCCCATGGGGAGCAGGGTCAAGACTGATCCTGATGTGGCTGGGTCCAAACTGGGGTGGCGTGGTGGGCATAAAATGATGGATTAAACCCAGATATGTGACTGGGTTTGAATGTCTGATTTGTTCATCTTTCCGTCCATCACTTGTTCTGTTTTCTCTATCAAAATAAATACATTAACATCTGAGATATATAGGCTGTCAGCAATGGTACATCTGCTAGGCCACAGCACAAGTTCCCTAACATGAGAACAAATACCCCACTATGCGAACAAGACTGATTGAGAGCTATAGTTTTGTAGCAAACTTTGATTCAATACATTAGCCACCCTACATCCATGCCGCCTCCATAGCATCAGTCTTATTGGGCCACTGTCACTCCATTCCACATAGATCTGACATGGCACCTCTGATGGAGTGTCAGACACACCTGAGACAGGATATCAACAACTGTACCTCAGGTAAGTAGTTATAGTAAGGGAATGGTTGTATATTAGCAAATTGTCTCACACCCCTGCGCCACCACATGTCAATTTTTCATTTAGGTTGTAATCAAGATACTCCGAAAGTTGGGATGTTATTGGTACATTTCCTGCATCAATATGTTGTGCAATGAGTGCAATGTGATGACTAACCTGGTGATACTATGCCTAATGTCTGTGTTTGGTATGACACACAGGTTCTGGTAGAGTTACACCATCCCCATATTTCAAGTTATGGACAACTGAAATATTTACCAACACATATATTGACACTTTAGTCACGTGAACAGGGCTCCTTGCTTGTAATAAAATATGTCTGAATACCTGGTGTTGAGTTGCCTAATAAATCAAAGTGATATGTTTCTAGCTGAGGAATAACTTGCCATGCACATTAAACTGTTACTATTATGAATCACACACACACATTTGTTACAGAGCTACAACCATGTTGTCATGACACTTACTTTCCCCATTAGGATCCCTAATGCCCTCTATTTTGCCTCTAGAAAAAGGGCAATGTCCACCTAAAAAACAAGTGCAGTACAATTAGATTACAAATGGAGCTACTACACACTGTTCTAAATCTTACTAAGCACTATGATATACCACTGTAATGTCACACTTTGGCATCCTTAGAAGCATATTTAAAAAATGTTAGACCAATGTAAAACAGCTAGTCACCTTGCAGGGCAGAGCTGTATGAAGGTGAAAGGACTGAAATGTGTAGCATCATTTAGCAAATCCATCCTCCATGTGTAAGAACTGCTGCCTAGCTCCAAGTCAGGCACTGTTGCAGGGATTCTGCTCAAACACAGAATTATATGCAGGAATATAGGGCCCTGGTGCATAAAGACTGAGTCTACTCACTCACAGAGAGACAAATGATTAGGCACCCCAGAACACAACACTCCCATATCTCTCAGGAATTGCGGTAACAAAACACACCCTTTCACTCGCACTCTTGTACTTGTCCACACTAAGATCTGACAGAGACACACAACAGTTTAAAATATGTATTTTAAGTACCATACCCTAAAATGCAGTATTTGTGCCAGACCAGCCGAAAAATGCATAGTACAAATAAACTCAGCATAGCAGCTAGTTCAAATATCATGAAGGGAGATGTCAATATAGAAAGACAATGGAGAAAAGACTATAGTGTCTAACCTCCCCCCTTGCTAAGAAAAAATATTATTAAATAATATAAGATCTCTGGGCTTTGTCAGCAGACCCCATACCATAGCCTTGCCTTGCTCTTCTCTCTGGAAAAGGCCCACTCAAAGTGTGGCGTTTCTATTTGTGTACCCCACTAAAAACTAGAGTACATTGTCCAAACAACAACTGCATTGTTATGTTTTGTCTAAGGGCTAAGGCTTGGCCAGAACATAATAACAAGGGGCATTTTGTTCGACCTTGCACATAATGTTCAGTCAAAATCCCAGGAACATGCAGAGAATGAACACAGTGATGAGCTCTCATGTGAGAGCACCAATAGAAAATATTTTAAAAAATAAAGATGTGTAGTAATGTGCGCAATGCAGCAGGCAAGCTGCAATGTGTTCATGCTAGTT
Organism: Lissotriton vulgaris; assembly: GCF_964263255.1. Lineage (NCBI taxonomy): Eukaryota > Metazoa > Chordata > Amphibia > Caudata > Salamandridae > Lissotriton > Lissotriton vulgaris. The sequence continues at coordinate 1,506,446,996 of NC_141691.1, forward strand.
AGAGAAAAACAACAATTTCCTTATGGGCCGCGTGACAGCAACATTGTAATGTGCACAGGTAACTGTGCTGTAGACATTACAGACTTATCTGCAAGCTGGCAATACCTACCACAACAATCTCTGAGGCCTTTTGACCTTGTAAGTGTGCTGCAGAATGCCACACACTTAATAAGTGGAAACAGTGAGTATCAAATAAGGTATTTCATGGCACGTGGTGCAAGAGAGAGCCAAAACCATGGAAATATCATGTCCAATATTATATCCCTATTGCACACATGTTTACATACACAGGAATATATATACTGCTTCTTAGGTGCACATTGAGTAATAGATTTAGAGACATTGTCTCATGCACCAGTGCCATGCAAGGACATATTGTGAAATATTTGGAACATATATAATGGTCTTGACACACAAACATACCTTGTGCAGCTGTGGGTAATGATATGTATTGTGAATCTAGTCTTAGTGGCATAATTTGCACAATTTTGTGCAGTATATGCATCACAAAAGTGAGGCAAACCTGCACTAAATTATTATTATTTTTTTTACTTTCCACTGCAAATCTTCTTTTTTGCTGGAAATTTACTAAAAGTAACGCAAATTTGGATAAAATGCTGCTTTGCATTACTTGTCATTAATAGGGCTCCCTCCCTGTAACGCCATGCAGCTCAGCATCTTTGCCTGCAGTGCTGCGTCACAAGACATCTACACATCACCACAATATGTTGAAAAGTAAAATATACTTAAACTAAGTAATTTATATGACTGCAAGCTGATGGTAAATGGATACATACCTACAGGGCCTGCAACCCCCAACCCCAGTAGGTCCAACACATTTGCGTCGCACGCAACATCCGCCCATCGATGTTTCAGTTGGGTCGCAGACCGCTCTTGCTGGGATACCTTTAACCATTTCTACCACCAACTCATTGAAATTTCTGCCTCCCGCCTTGCCTTCAAAGACATGGCCAAAATGGCACAAGTTGTATCCCAATAAATCTCTACAAATAATAACAAACCCCTTAAACCCTTAGCTATAATTAATAGAGAAATACCCCCAAATTGACATTCACCCAACAATACTAAAACAGAAAAAAGTACAAAGAGACAGAATTTGTCAAACATTACTGGGCAAGGACAATAGGACACAGCGTCAACAGAAAATGCTGCACTATCTAGCAAACACTCTCCAGTCTCCTTACAGCACCAACACCAAACAAAAGAAAGTGAAAGTAACATTTTTACTTCCTGGTATGCAGCCACACTCATTGCAATATTTCCTGGGAGTGACAGGCAGGTTGTCCTATTTTGTGTCATTTTTACTGATGCATTTCTATACAAATGGTCATTGCATGACACACTGTTCTCTCCCTAACAACGCAAGGTCCCATGCTATACCTATGTACCTACACAGTGGGCTATATAGCGTAATGCAATAAACCATGCAACTCATCTATTTCCTATGCATTGGCCTATATAGTTCTACACAAATGCCCACACAGTAGCACATATTGTGCAACACAAAGGGGCATGCAGTGGCCCTTCTACAGCACTGCAAAGGGTCATGCAACTCATACATTTCCTATTCAGTGGCCTATATAGCACCACACAAATGGCCACTCAGTAGTACATATGGAGCAACGCAAAGTGCAATGCTGTGGTCCTTCAACAGCAACACAAAGGGCCACGCATTTCATATATTTCATACGCAGTAGCCGATATAGCACAATGCAAATGGCTATGCAGTAGCCATGAGCAACACAAAGGGCTGTGAAGTGGCCTTTCTACAGCAATTAAAAGGGCCATGCAACTGATATTTTTCCTAAGCAGAGGCCTGTATAGAGATACACAAATGGCCGCATAGTAGCACATATGGTGCCCTCAAAAGGCCACACAGTAGCACATATTTAGAAATGCAAAGGACTGTGCAGTGGCCCTTCTACAGCAATGCAAAGGGCCACTCTAGGAAGCTGGATCTGTATATACTATACCAAAGTGAAGTATAGTGTGCACAGATTCCAGTGGAACCCAAATGGTAGGCAAAGGTAAAGTAGATACTCTCTATTTATGGTAGTGTGGTCAATCAGTAAGGCTTTATCAGAGGACAGTGTTACGCATTTGCTGTACACACTCTTTCAGCAAATTAATTCACACACTCAAAGTCTGAACTTCAGACCAATTGTTTTTGTATAAAAATATTCTTTTACCTATTTTATTTTTTAGAACCAAGCAAGCCTGGCACAGGTAAGCAATACATACGTTTCAATACTTTTCAATAGTAATGCATGTTGTAACACACTTTGGATTGCAATTGTAAATGTACTTTGATGTGATTACAGTAGTGTTACTGATAATGCAATGCTTTTCAGAATACAGTATATATACTTTGTATAGGATTTTTAGTAAAATGACCAGTAGATTACTTTACAGATTACTTTTCTTACACAGCGCAGTATACCTGGATACTAAACTGGGGCATTCCCTGTAAACAGGTGAGTAAAAGTGTATTTATTATTTGGAACCATTTTAAAAGGATTTCTTTGGTTTTCAAACTCCACACAGAAACGTTTTATAGAAAAACGTTCAATGTTACCCTATGGAGAAAAATAGTGTTAATGGTTAGCAGGTAAGTACTTTGTTTGGGGTTAGACTCAGGTGTCCCCCAGGGTCAAGGAGGCACTCTTTTTACACCCTTAGCTGCACTAGGTCGGCCTGGGGCAGAATGCTGAGGCCCAATCTTATCCTATGGGGAATAGGGGGCCTCCGGTTGGGTGGCTGCTGATGAGCAGGCACTAGAGTTGTGGGGAGCAAAGATCCTGAACTTAAGCTCAGGACAAAGAGGGATCCAGTTTAGCACACAAAGTGCAACCACAGCGGCGTAGGGGCGGCTGGGCTCAGGGTGCTGGTTTTGCATCGGGTGCGTTGTTGTTTTCAAAGGGAATTTTTGGTTTAGTTTTTAGCTGCATGCTCGGTCCAGGAAGACTTCCGGGAGGAACCAACAGCTGAGCAGGTAAGTTGGATGGCTCTGGGACGTAGGTGCTACTCGGGTTCTTTTCTCCACGGTGCATGGCGGCTGGATGCAGGGGTGTCTTTTGAGATCGGATTTCACCTTACTGGGCCACTCGGGGTTTTAGGGTCTCCATGAAGAGGCTGCAGGCGACGTCGGGGAGTCCTGTAGGGGTCAACCCATTGTGGACTCCAACTCTGGAGCGTTAGTGGACCTACAGGAAACAATGGGCCACTCTAACTCGGGCCGTAGGCATGGGGTGCAGTGGTGGTTCCAGGTGTCGGGTTTCTTTGTCCTCAGCAGGCTCAGAGTCTTTCTTGGCTGTTTCTTTAGAACAGAGCTGCTGTAACCAGGACATCCAGACTTTGTTGAAGGCAGTTAGTCCTCCCAGGGTTCTGGAGGTCGCTGACTGCAGGACAGGGTGACTTTTGGTGCAGGATCTCTGGAAACTGCATTCGGGACTGTGGGGCTGGGGCCAAGTCAGTTGTTCTCTGCAGTCTCCTCTGCTGGGCGTCTCGTTTTGTCCTTCTTGTTTGTAAGTTGCGGGAATCTCTCTTCTTGGTTCAGGGCTGCCCCTAAATACTGTATTTAGGGGCGTTTTAGGGGTCTAAGGGTCAGTAGCCAAAGGGCTACTGACCTTAGGGTGACTACACCCTTTGTGTGCTCACCCCAACTGGGGGAGTGGGCACAATCCATAGTCCTGATTGGAGAGTGCCTTCCATCTGCAAGGTGGCGGGCACTGAAGAGTGGGCTACACCTTGCCTCCCCCACCTGAGAGTTGGTGTTGGCAGAGGTGGGGACACCTTCAGGGCTGTGGTAAATTTTCCCACCTATCTTCCTGCCAAAAAGGAGGGGAGACAACAGAAAGGGGCCTGCTCCAGAAAGCAGGAGAGGCTAGGGGTCACATTACAAAAGTACAAGGCCTGTGAAGCTCCCCTGCCATAGATGGCTCTTCCTGGCCTGGGGGAGGTGTGAACACCTCCGCCTAGTAAAGGCTTTGTTTCTGGGCTCAGGGAGTGAAGACTCCCACCCCAGGGGTCCAGAAACATGTCTTGTGGTGGCAGGCTGGTGTGTACCAGTCAGGGAACCCACCAGAGGCTGGTCCTCTTTCTGGGGGCATCTCTAAGATGCCCTCTGAGTGCATTTTTCAACACATCCCACACTGGCATCAGTGTGGGTTTAATGTGCTGAGAGGTTTGATGCCAAACTTCTCGGTTTTCAGTAAAGCCATTTTGGTACTGTGGAGTTCATAATGGCAAACTCCCAGCACCATATACTCTTAATGGCAGGACTGCACTTACAATGTCCAAGAATTGACTAAGACTCTGTAGGGGTACAGGGCTCATGCACCTGTACCCTCACCACTGGTATAGTGTGTTCAGCTAGAGCAGTGGCTGATCTATGCCTGGGCAGTGGTTTTTTAGGCATAGCACACAGGGATGTGTGTCATGTCAACTCTTCACTTTGTTCTGCACCAAAACACACAGCCTGAAAAGGCAGTGTGTGAGTGTAAAAGTAAAGGGCCTCTAAGGGTGGCACAATAAGTGCTGCAGCCCTTAGAGCCCTTCCCTGGTCACAGTACCCTGGGTACCTGTGGTACAATTTACCAGGGGCTGACCTTTGGTCAGAGAGTGAAAATTGGGGGTATAAGATACAGTTTGCAGGAAAGAACATAGGCCCTGGAAACCTGATTGGCATGGACCCAAGGCACATTAAGACAAAATGCATCAGTAGTATGACAAAAAGTGGGAGCTTACTGCAACAGAAACCCAGCTTCCTACAGCCATTCAACTCAAATGTTTCTTACGGCGTGGCCTAGATAGTGCTTTGCAAATTGCCACACAGTAGCACATTGTACTACAGCAATGCAAAGGGCCTTCAGCTCATATGTTAATGTTGACCTATTACCCATCACATGGAATAAGTGAATAATATGCAATGGTGTAAGCAAAAAGCCAATGCACACAACAATTCGATGTGATATGGGTTATCACCAACAGATATTGAAGAAAAAGTACCACGGATGTGTTTTTTTGTGTCGTTTTTTTATTTTTGATATATATATATTTTAGAACGTGAAACCAGCCGACACGTGTTTCGTCAAGCAGGGAGTTAACCCGTGACTCTTCAGGGCTGTAAAACGAACGAGAGGAGCGGGGTCGGTGGAACAGTGATACTTCCGACCCGGTCCTAATCGGGTGTTACCGCAGGGCGCACTTGAGTATGCAGTTGCGTCTGGGTAAGCGTGGGTAGTCTAAAATAAACGGCGGGTAAAGCCGTGGAGTACAGAAGCTCGTCGTGGGTCACATCTGGGGTTCGGTGTCTGTGTAGATCTGACTTGGAGGCGGGTATCTATGGAGATCTGTTTAGATCTGACTTGGAGGCGGGTATCTATAGATACCCGCCTCCAAGTCAGATCTACACAGACACCGAACCCCAGATGTGACCCACGACGAGCTTCTGTACTCCACGGCTTTACCCGCCGTTTATTTTAGACTACCCACGCTTACCCAGACGCAACTGCATACTCAAGTGCGCCCTGCGGTAACACCCGATTAGAACCGGGTCGGAAGTATCACCGTTCCACCGACCCCGCTCCTCTCGTTCGCTTTTACAGCCCTGAAGAGTCACGGGTTAACTCCCTGCTTGACGAAACACGTGTCGGCTGGTTTCATGTTCTAAAATATATATATATCAAAAATAAAAAAACGACACAAAAAGAACACATCCGTGGTACTTTTTCTTCAACATCTGTTGGTGATAGCCCATATCACATCGAATTGTTGTGTGCATTGGCTTTTTGCTTACAAATAACCACAGGGAAGGATCTTTTGACATCCCTGTTTTTCAGAGTTTAGGGTTTTCTCTCACCCATTTGCACCAACTATAAGCAATCATAACTATCAACCGATCCACTACCTGTAGAGCGCCACCATATTTCTGAAAAAATACAAACCCATCGCAGACTTTCTAATATGCAATGGTGTCTTTCAGCTAGATAGTTCAGCAGTTATGTTACTAATTACTACATGTATGTATAGAGATACATATTACAGAGGTACATGTTACCCAGCATAGTAATGCACATAAAGAGCCATATGTATAAAAAATTCATGCAACACAACACGAAAAACCACCTTGCTAGCCTCTAGTGTATGAAAGGGAAAGGGCTGGTATCCTCCATTCATCCCTATATATAGCTTTCCTGTCCTTTCATAGCGTTGGCACACTTTTAGCTTCCTTGTGCCAACATAGACATCCTTCCATTATGTTGCAAGGGTGCCTGCCTTGTAGGCTGCTTTGTTTTTGTGCAGGAAGATACACCTTCAAGCACATACATAATCCTCTGAGGCATGTTCCCATTTGTAAGTGTGCTGATGAATGCATCATGCTTCAAAATTGAGAACAAGGAGACAATGAAATATTTTTCCTCCATGAACCTCTGGTGAGTAGTTGTACAACTAAAATACACTCCATTCTCTACCATTATATGTCAATCTGGTGATGGGTCAGAATCCATAGGTGGGTGCTTGGGAACAGCCACAGATCACCCATGGCACACCTCCTTGCCATAAGCCTGCATTTTGTGAAGACCTGGATTAATCTGTATTCATCAAGCCACTTGGCCACACAAGGTGCCTTTGCATGGCTTGACAGACCTCATTTAGTTTTGTCATTGCACTTGTGTCCCCTTGTGTGGAGCAAGTGCAACCCATCACTTAATAAATATGCCCCAAACTTTGTGGATAAACGTATCTATCCTGCAAACGTATGCATGTAGCTGGCCATTTTCTGATTTACAAGTTTTTCTGGTGTTACAAACGCTATTCTAAAAATATGTGGATAGGTGTTTTATTTTCCAATCTACCAACGTTGCCACTTTGCAAGAGCTTTGTGACACAGGTGCTAAAGGTATTGTCAAATATGTGTGTCGACCTTTCACTACCCTTGCATACTCACGCAAGGTTGTATTTGGTGTAAACCTCTTTCTCACTATTAGATTGGCATTGTCCTCCATCACCTTGTATGGCATAAGAGGACCACACAAGATTCACAAATACCAGCCCTTCTATGTTAAGGACTCACACATAGGTCCCTTGGCTTGCTTTCAGTCTCCAGGTGTTACTTGTAACTGACCATACTAAAATGTGAGACATTGATGTGACTCAATGGATAGTTAAAACCAGGCCTATGCCATGACATAATAGAGATGTATGTGAACTTTTATGAGTCATAACATTGGATGTGTGAAGATTATTGACTTAGATAGCTTCAACCACAAGACCTCAAACTATTTTTCACTTGCACATAATTCTGGACCAATTTTGTGATTTGTGGTCATACTGGTGATGATGTACTTGTATAATGGTATATTTATGTTGAACAAACTTGACTAGTTGCCAGACCAAATATTAAGATATTTTTGGTTTGTTCCCTGAGTTCCCATGCTTTCGCATCACTTAGATTATATGTCATACCAGTGCTTGTTTCCAAACATTTTAATTTCAATGTGATGACCAGTATATAACTGACATTGATTGTGAGTCAGTTTGTATGCACATTATATATGTATTACTTTGCACACATAGTGATTATTACTTTATTTGAAAGTTACAGCGTTAGTGGCACTTTTTGTTTTGCCTATAAATGTGATGAGTGCTCCACCAATAGAGATAACATTGCACTATACATCCACCCCCGATCCAGCCAGCCACTACTGAATTCTACCAGCCAGTTCAGGAGGGGACCATAGTGACTTTACAACAAATTTACACAGGACCCCAGAGGTGTCCAGCACCAGTACACAACCCGTTGTCATTTTATTAACAATAACTTACTTGTCCCAGGGACACCATGACATCTTAAACAGATGTAATATATTGAGACTCTTAAATTCTTTGACACAATTGAAAAATGTATCCCCCAAAAGATTTGCTATGAGTCTGGTTTATTCCACCAAGGCCTATGGCAAAGAAGAAACCACCATAACATGGTGGGCAAACAAGCCTACAGTGGGATTCATTTTGAGCAACAGCACTACTCTTGCTATTTGAAGCATATTGGTATGCAGAGTCTACCTGAACCCCATCCAGTGTGTTTCCCCGCTCATAAGCAAACAGCATGAGGTGCACTACAATCCCTCCCTCCTTGTATCTGTCCGAGGTCGCTCTAGTTGTAGCTTCAAAACAACTTATGTAGTCTGAAAATTAATATGTATCTTTTAACAGCAAGTATTGAAGCTCAGAGCTCAGGTTATGTGCTAAGACATGACAGGTCAAAAGTAATCCTATGCTATATTAAACAATGCCAAGTGGATGGGTTTGGTCCTTGGACTTATCTTTCCCAGGATCATCAACTTTTGTAACGTACTTCCCACAGGAGTTAGCCCCTCCCAAATCATCTGTGGTCCAGCTAAGAGTGTCAAATAGAGGACAAGTATTTAGTTAGCTTCGTCAGGAAGCACTAATAGATAAAATAAAGCAGTTGCTCGAATTCAGTTAAACTCGAGCACCTGCTTCTATTAGTGCTTCCTGTTGAAGCTAACTTAGTACCTATTTTAGAATGGCGCTGGCAGCTTGCCGGCGCCATTCTAAAATAGTTACAAGCTTGAAGCTTGAACTTTTGCTCCCCGGATCCGTTCCGCTCGCGGATTTGCGAATTTTCAGCAAATTCGCGGTAATTTGCGGATTGCGAATTTGCCGAAATTCCACAAAATCCGCGAGCGGAGCGGATTTTGGGCCCATACTTAAAATAAACACATCTGAACTTTGAAATGTGCTAATCGGTGGTCAAAACAAACAGTAATACATCGGCGTACCGCTAGTGTACACTGGGGTAGTTAAATACAGCTTATAATCGTGCTCGTAAAGAGCGCTTCTATCCTAATGATAGGACTTACTTGCATGAGGATATTTCTTCGTTTTTCTAAATTCAGTGTGGGCCGATTCCCGCGAGTCCGTATCGCGGCAATTTGTGTAAAGATACTCGCCGGTGTTCTGTTGTGAACTAGACACGCGCATTAACGTGGTGATGCGACTCAGGGCTAATCATGGAAAATAAAAGCGGACTAGAGGCAAGTCTAGTGTGGCAGACATATTGGAAAGTCTGTCCTATTCAAACTATATTCAACTATATTCAACAAGGTGAATATGGCAAAATATTCTCACGAAAACGATCACTGAAAAGTGGGTGAAGTGTAAACACACAAGGCGATGTACGTACAAAGTAAAACACGAGGCTGAAAATAGTTGGTTTAAGTGTATGAAGGTTGTTAGTTTAAATGAGCAAGTGTATGTAAACGTGTGTTAAGGAGAATTACATTATTGTACATATGTAAATGTTAGCAACCATATACAGTGCCTAGGAGCAAAACCGTGAATCTTGGTACTCAGAGGTAACAGGAATATTCAAATCTTTCTTTGAGACCATGTGGTCTGTATGACTGTAATTTCATGATCCAAAAATTCTCTCATCTTAATAAATGTTTGCTGTTGTCTCTGCCTTCTTTTTTAACGACTGTTTCCAAGATCAAAAATCTCAGTAGAGCAACATTATGTTTATGTTCCAAAAAGTGTGTGGCGACTGACGATTTCATATACCCGGCCTGATATTAGACTTATGTTCATTAATTCTTAGACATATCTTCCTCTCTGTTTTCCCCACGTACATTTTACCACAGGGGTATTTTAATAGATAGACAACGCTTGTGGTTTCACAGGTGGCAGTTACTCTGAATGAATGAATGAAGGACTACACATTTGTATAGCGCATGGTTACCCGGAGGCATCCCAGCGCTTCAGTGGTCCATTCTTCCCCGATGATTTAGGGGAACAAAAATGTTTTCTGCATGTTCCGAAACCTGAGATGGTTCTCCTCCAGACAGATAGCATCGGGCAGGTTGTTCCAGAGTTTTGCCGACTGTACAGCAAAACGTCTGCCGCCCATACGGCTTCTCCTTATCCTTGGGACTGCCAGTAAGTTCTTATTACTGGATCTAAGGGTCCTGTTGGTTTGATTGGGGCAAAACAAAGGTTGAATAAGATCGGGTTCTGTCTTGGTCAGGGCTTTATGAACAATGGTGATAGCCTTAAATTCAATCCTTTCTTGTACTGGCAGCCAGTGTAGTTGCCGGAGCGCTGGTTTGGCTGAGGTTCTTAATGGAATGTCTAATAGCATCCGGGCTGCACAGTTCTGGACAGTCTGTAGGACCCTAAGTGTCCCCTGTGGGGCCCCTAGGTAGAGTGCGTTGGAGTAGTCAAGGCGAGTTAAAATCAGAGCCTGTACTAGTATCCGTCTCGCTTCAAATGGAAGTAGCCCAATGATTTTCCTAAGTGATCTCATCAGTGCATAGCAAGTAGCTGCTACCTTCCGAGCTTGCACCAGAAAACTAAGCGCTGGGTCCAGCCATACTCCCAGACTCTTAATTTGCTCTTTTGGGGGAGGGGGCTGGCCCAGAGTATTTGGCCACCATCCCTCCACCGAGGAGGGTGCATTATGTCCTAGCATCATGACCTCCGTTTTTGCTCCGTTGAGTTTCAGGAAGGAATCATCCATCCACTCGCGGACTCTGCTAAGGCAGGAGGAAAGCTTGTCCTAAGTCGACTCCTGCCCAGAAAGAGTGATGATGAGCTGAGTTTCATCAGCATAGGTCACCAGTTGCACCCCCAGGGTAACACCACCTCAGCCAATGGTCTCATATATATATATTAAATAAAGTTGGACTGAGGTATGAGCCCTGGGGGACGCCACAGTGTAGATGCATAGGGGGGAAGAGATGTCATCCTCAACCACAGAAAAGGTTCAATCGGAGAGGAAGGACTGTAGCCATCTCAGTGCGGTCTCAGTGATACCTATATTACTCATACGTTGAGTCAGAATAGAATGATTGACAGTATCAAAGGCCGCACTGAGGTCTAATAACAGTATGGCCGCACAGCTGCCTCCATCAACAATCTTTCTTGTTTCCTCTACTACTGCAATAAGGGCAGTTTCCGTGCCCTGTTTGCACCTAAACCCAGTCTGGGTTGGATGTAGTAAGTTATTATTTTCGATAAAAGTGGATAGCAAGGAGTTAACGTCTTTTTCGGCGAGCTTACTGATAGTGGTCAGCAAGGAAATAGGGCGGTAGTTGGCCCAGTCATCAGGTTTAAGACTGGGTTTTTTCAATAACACCTTTACTTTTGCCTGTTTCCAAGAGGGAGGGACTAGCCCAGCTGCCAGGGAGGAATTGGTCACCTCCTGAATCAACGGGGCCACCGTGTCTGAAACCAAATTGAGGACAGTTGGAGGTGCTGCATCAGCCGGTGAGCATGATTTCAGGTTACCCAAAAGCGACCGAACCTTCAGACAGTCGAGGGGGGGGGGGGGGGAATATCTCAAGTAGGGTCAAATCTGGGGCCTGGGGGAGAAGTGTTCCTACAGGGGCCCCCTGAAATGTCAAATAGATGTCTGCTACCTTCGAGGCAAAGAAGTTTGCTAACTCCCTGCAATGTGTGTGGGCAAGAAGAGGATCACTAGTGGGGGTCGAAGGGGTGACTAAGGACAGAAAGATTTTGAAAATTTCCCTGGAAGAGATGGCGGCAGATGTAATTTTTTCTTGGTAGTAGTTGGACTGGGTGATTTTAATAGCTCGATTGTAATCACGTAACGCTGTCCTATAGCTATTTTTACTAGCTTCAAGGTAATCTTTCCTCCACATCCTCTCCTTCTGTTTGCAAAGCTGTTTATGGGCTCTGAGCTCTGGAGTGTACCAAGCTTTTTTGTTCACCCCACTACGATGGGAGAGTTCAGTTTTTGGTAGGACCCGATCTAATGATGCCTCCAACCAATGATTATAACAAGCATTTGCTTCCGATGGATCATTGCTAGATTGAGGCAGGGTTCCTATAAGATTCGCCATCCATTTATCCTTTGACAATTTGGACCAGACTCAACTTATTTTTTTTTTGAGAGTTTACTGGCTGTTCCTGGGGGGTAAGGGAAAAGGACAGGAGAGTGTGGTCAGACCAAGGAACTATATTAGAGTTTTTGAATTCGAGCGTGCTTAGATTAGTATAACAGTGGTCAAGTGTGTGTCCTGCTTTATGTGTGGGACCTTTGATAATTTGTTTAAATTGGACCACCTCCAACGCTGTCATCAGACTCTGACATGCTGGGGTGTCGGATTTATCTAACTGGATATTAAAATCTCCTAAGACAGTAAAGTTGGAGACCTGACTGGACATATTGATAACGCAGCTTAAAAGCTCTTCACAAAATTGTCCAATCGCCCCCGGAGGCCTGTAAACCAAGAGCCCTGAAAACGTGCATATTGGAGATAGAGTGACTGAGAACATCAAACACTCTGCCCCAGAGATGGCGACCTTCTCAACTCTACAACCTAAGGATTTTTTATGCACAATGGCGATCCCTCCCCCCGCCCGTCCGTACGATCTTGCCTCACAATTACATAATTCGAGGGCAAGGCCCAGACAATATCGGCGTCAGAGCTGTCGTTAGTCCATGTTTCTGTTAGGAAGAGAATCTCTAGGTCTCGTTCCTCCAGAAGCAGGGAGATCTCAAGCGCGTGCTTATGTAAGGAACGACAATTAAGCAGTGCCAGTGAGAACGAGTGTACCTCGGGGATTTCCATATCCGGGGCAAAATAATATTAACACCCCATGCAGGACCCATGGCCCCTATGTGTAGCTAACAAAGTACAATTTGCGCCAATCCTACCTCTTAATTGCAGGAGTTGATTCCTGTTATATGATGTCATAGGTTTATCTGCTACAGTTGATGCAGGGGGACTGGCCCCTGGGCCCGGCGCGGCCCGGACGGGCCCAGACGGGCTTGACTTTGGCGCGCCTTTGACGCGCCACCGGCACACCTGCTAAGCTTGATATTGTACCCCTTCATCGGATGGTTGATGGTGGTTCCACAAATAATGTTATTACAATTTTGGTAATTTAAACATGGTCTGGTACCACTATATGACTGAGTTTCTGGTTTTTTTGATTGATGATTTCTCCTAAATTGCGGTTCCTTGTGTATGCAAAAATTGGGCGTTGTGAAAATGCGTGGTTGAAATCTGGCTCCGTCGCTAACATCGACCAATGTTTAGTGCTGATTTTTTTTAATTGATTACTAGATGTGGAAAATCTTGACACCACCACAGTCCGGGTGTTCTCTTATTTCTTACTTGGGTTTAGAGCTCTCTCCTGTGGGGTTGATTGACATTTCCTAATGGCTTTTTCAATGGTAGATGGAGGGTACCCTCTGTCTCTGAATCTTTTTGCCATTTCGTAAATCCTCGAGTTTGCCTTTTCGGTGTTTGATACTATTCTTTTAATTCTCGTCATCTGCGAGGTGGGTAAATGCGTTTTAAGCGATGTTTGATGGTGACTTGAATAATAAAGGATGTTATTTCTGTCTGTTTTTTTACGGTAAATGTCTGGCTCCAGACCTTTTGCTGTTTTGCCAACAAGTACATCTAAGAATGTGATCTGTGTGTCTGATATTTCACTGGTAAATTGAAGATGTTCATTAAACGTATTCCATGTTTCAAGGACGGTTGTGACCTCTTCTTGTGTGCCCTTCCACAACATGAAAATGTCGTCAATGTATCTATGATACATTATAATATGGTCTTGCCAGTCTTGGTTAGACAAAATGTTCTCCTCTTCAAATCTTTCCATGACGAGGTTAGCGTATTAGGGCGCCATACAATTTCCACATATACACGGTCTTGTATCAATTATGCATTACAATGTGATTTAATTTTTAGATTGTACTCCCTTATGAAGAGCAATTTATGCTTGAAATGCATTGGAGTGTTTTAAGTATAAGAAAAGCGTCTTTGAACTAAATCGATGCTTTGATAATGGATTAATAATGGAATTAATGAAGGAATAAACATTTCATGAAGGAAAAACATGAATTGAATCTATCAATCCATTAAATAGAGGACAAGGACTGCTTAACATATGTGAAATCAAAAATAATCTGTTGCTTTCAGGAGACCTTGTCAAAGGACGGCACCACCCTAACAGGCATTTCCTCACACAGCACAAAAGCCATAAATCAAACAAACAAAAGGGAAGCCTAAAGCAGGTTTAACTATCTGGAATCCATCAGGCTGGACACAGTGAAACAGGTATTTTTTTCCTCAAATCAGCAACAACATCCAGCTGCTACGAACTTTCAGTAATCAATGGAACTTAGACATTCTGAATGTATATTTTCCGCTGGGGCTTCCATCAGAATTCTACAAACAGTTCAATGAGATAGAGCAAGATTTTGGTGTTGGGAGGCTTTTAATAGATTGTATCTTCCTCTGTCAAAGTCAAACTTTTTAATCCTGATTTAAGGATGCCACATTAAAAATTGTCTGGCTTACCACAGAGTTAGTTTTAACTCACTTACACTTTTCTTTCTACCCCTCACCACACCTTGCTCATCTGGAGGTTTAGGATACCTCTGTTCTTCTAAATGAAACATCCCTGAGCTCCTCTCTCTCAGTGAGGGGGTTATTGCCCACACTACGACTAGGTTTGTAGTGCAAGGAGGTTGCCCGATGATGAAGCATGCCACCCACAGGAGGGACAGGAGGGTCAAAGGGACATTCCAACACTCTTTCAGATATCTAGACCCAGGGGCCATTTTTGTGTTTAATATTGGAGGGTTATTGCCATACCACAAAGCTTTGGACCAATACCTCAGAAACAAAATATATGATCCGAAAGAACAACACTAAACCTAGGAGTTGTTTTAAAATCAATGGATCTTTTCTAGAGTATGTAGATCACTACAACTTCCTTGGGGTGAGGTTTGACACAAAGTTCTACTGGTCCACTGACTTGCTGACAAGCAAGCCCATCTTGAGCTAGTATGCCTGTTAAGTTCTCAGTTTTGCTAAAAAAGTCAGGACTGCAAATTAATTGTCGCTGCCTTCGAGGCATATCATGTGCAAGCCAGTGCGGCAGGGTCCGATGGGGCAGTGCTGCGGGGCTAAAAAAAGGCATTGGGACTCACAGGAACAGAGACCCGGTTTTTATGTCAACTTCTTCTTCATTGACAAGGGACGTCAATGGATGTAATGAGGCTTGAGTTGCAGCTTAAATCTGTCAAGTTGCATGGAGCATATAACTAAGTGTGGGCGGCCAGCTACGCTCCGTCTGCGGAGTGTGCGTAGTGCCGCCTACTCCGCATTTTGCGGAGCTGGCGGAGCCAGGCGGCACTACGCACGCTCCGCAGACGGAGCGTAGCTGGCCGCCACCCGCCTCCCTCCCGCCCTCCCTAAATACTTTAAAATAAAGGAACACAATCATTTTAAAAGCACTTACCTTGCCGCCGCTGGCCGCCGCGTTCCCCGGGGCTCCTTATCTTCCGTCTTCCGTATTTTTCAATAATGCGCATGCGCGGGCGGCCGCGCATGCGCATTTTCACGTGAAAATGCGCATGCGCGGCCGCCCGCGCATGCGCATTATTGAAAAATACGGAAGACGGAAGATAAGGAGCCCCGGGGAACGCGGCGGCAAGGTAAGTGCTTTTAAAATTATTGTGTTCCTTTATTTTAAAGTATTTAGGGAGGGCGGGAGGGAGGCGGGTGGCGGGGCTGGCGGCCAGTGGTTTTGCGGAGTGGGGCTACGCGGAGTGCGGAGGTGGGCGTAGTTTCTCGCCCACTTCGCGTAGCTCCGCGAAGCCCCACTCCGCAAACTCCGCCCAGGGTTACATATAACCCCTTCTAAGAATTTGGACAAAACGTGAGCTAAGGAACTATTTTGGTGTTATGTGGGACCTTTGGTCTTATGCTAAGATAGCAAAATTACAATGGTACAATAATTTGCCCATCACTCCAAATGCCATAGGCTGCTCAGAATTGTGGTTCAAACCTGAAAGCTTGACGGTATAGCAAGAGGGTAGTTGGTAAAGGAGATATTTTAGGTTTACACATCTGAAAGGAAATTTGGCACCTCATTTCTAGGACTTCAAAATGATTCCTATATTTGAACCATATCTAAACATGTTAAAACAGAGCTGAAAAAGGCTCTATTTGTCAGATTAGACAGTTTGCCAGTGAAACTTTTTACGAGCACCTTAAAAAAATGGCAACAGCATCCCACCCACATGCAGTTGTGAGTTTGGGGTGGGTAGAATCTGGTATGCATTTTATGTTGTTCTGCTCTTCTACTCTAAAGTCTAGAAGATTTTACCCATGTACTCTCTTTATCACCTATGGCATTAGAAGTTGCAACAATGCTTTGATCTTATGTTTGTGCACAGACTCCTAACGAAACTTCAACCAGATGTATTCATATATATATATATATTCACTGAAAAAACCATAGGTTATAGACCATATATAGTTAGGAATTTGCATTTACAAAACCTTGAAAATTCACTGAAAAACCATAGGTTAGAGACCATATATAGTTAGCTGGACATTTTATTGACATAAAACCAATGAAATTCCATATATAGTTAGTTGCACTAACTATATATCGCGCACCCGCAATCCACTGCTGATGATGTCACATATTACATCATTCATGACATGGTCAGTGACATCACTGATGACATCACTGATGACATCTCAAATGACATCACTGATGACATCACTGATGACATGACTGATGACATCTCAAATGACATCATCTAGTGTCTGTGTGTTTTTGTAAAGTTTAAATATGTTTTACATATTGAAGAATGAGTGGATGTATGGAAGACTGAGTGTGTGTGTGGCTGGCTGGGAGGTGTGTGACTCTGTGCATATCAATGTGTACTTGTATCAGTGATTGTATAAGAGAGTAAGTATGTGTTAGTATATGTGTGAAAAGTATGGTGTTCTGTGTTTAACTGTATAGATGAGGAAATCGAAGTGTGATTGATTCTTCACAGGACTGACTAGGTGTATGAGTGCATATGATAGTGTTGTAATAATGAGTGACTGTATGTATGAGTGATTGTATGGGTGAATGAGTGAATGTGTGTGTAGACGTAGGAATCAGTGAGTGCGTATGTAGTAACTGGTATTGGTGTGTCATGATGTCATCAGTGATGTCATTTGAGATGTCATCAGTGATGTCATTTGAGATGTCATCAGTGATGTCATCAGTGATGTCATCAGTGATGTCACTGAAGTATGGTGTTCTGTGTTTAACTGTATAGATGAGGAAATGGAAGTGTGATTGATTCTTTACAGGACTGACTAGGTGTGTGAGTAACTCCATGGATGAGTGGCAGTGTGTGAGTGTCTGCATAGGTGTATGAGTGCATATGATAGTGTTGTAATAATGAGTGACTGTATGTATGAGTGATTGTATGGGTGAATGAGTGAATGTGTGTGTAGACGTAGGAATCAGTGAGTGCGTATGTAGTAACTGGTATTGGTGTGTCATGATGTCATCAGTGATGTCATTTGAGATGTCATCAGTGATGTCATCAGTGATGTCATTTGAGATGTCATCAGTGATGTCATCAGTGATGTCACTGACCATGTCATGAATGATGTAATATGTGACATCATCAGCAGTGGATTGCGGGTGCGCGATATATAGTTAGTGCAACTAACTATATATGGAATTTCATTGGTTTTATGTCAATAAAATGTCCAGCTAACTATATATGGTCTCTAACCTATGGTTTTTCAGTGAATTTTCAAGGTTTTGTAAATGCAAATTCCTAACTATATATGGTCTATAACCTATGGTTTTTTCAGTGAATTTCATTGGTTTTTTAAAAGCTAATATCTATAGCTGTAAAATATATTCTTTATTACGTGACGTATCACATAGCCACGTGAGATGCCTCATGGCGCGTCGCATAACCGTGACGTATCGGCTCTGCAGCGCAAACAGAACCCGTAACGTAAGCGTGCCGGAGCACGCTTACAGATATATATATATTTTTTAACCTTAATTAGACAAAATCCACACGTGCACATATCTTGAGGCCTTGCAAAGGCACATCAAACAAACAGTCCCTACAATTTTGCCAAGTTTGCTGGAAATCTATTCCCTTCATTTTTTTTTTACTGTTTCTCTTGGTTTTCCCCTTGTTACGCTTACCGGGACGCTACCCGGTACGCGAACCGGACGCTCCAAAAACACAAGATGGCGGACTCCCGTTACGCTGCCGGTTAGTTGCCCGGTTCGCGTACCGGGAAGCGCCTCTACCGCGAAAAATCGCGGGGGACTTTAATATCCCCCTCATCAATCCTAGGGGGTCAGGAGGGGTTTACCTTGCCCCCTTTCCTTCATCTCCCCCTTCTTTTTTCACCACATCTTGTCTCTCGAACCTACCGAGAGACAAGATGGCGGCCGCTCCGGACTGTTTACAATGTTGACAGCTACGCTGCCGGTTAGCTGCCCGGTTAGCTGCCCGGTGAGCTGCCCGGTGAGCTGCCCGGTTCGCGTACCGGGACGCGCCTCTACGGCGTAAAATCGCAAAAAAAAATAAAATATATTTTTTGCCCCGCTGGGCACTTTAATATCCCCCTCATCAATCCTAGGGGGTCAGGAGTGGTCTACCTTGCCCCCTTTCCTTCATTTCCCACTTCGTTTTTCACCACATCTTGTCTCTCGATCGTACCGAGAGACAAGATGGCGGCCGCTCCGGACTGTTTAGAATGTTGACAGACACCGGAGAGCCAATCAGCTTCGCTTCGCGAAGTTCCGTTACGCGTCAGGTACGCGAACCGGGGCGCTAACCGGACCGCTGTCACAGATATATATATTTTTTTAAACGTTCATTTCTCAAAATCCACTGGAGCACATATATTGAGACATAGCAAAGG